>NC_091339.1:4756058-4813453 GCF_038502225.1 Cherax quadricarinatus
GAGCTAAGGGGTGTGAACTATGAGGATAAGCTAAAGAAATCAAGTCTAATGATACTGAAAGACTGATGGACCAGAGAAGACATGATAACAACAGAAAATACTCAGAGGAATATATAGAGCAGACAGGGACAAGTTGTTTGAAACATGGCAAACAGGTACTCAGGGGCACAACTGGAAGCTCCAGACAGAAGTCATGGATTTCAGAAAGTATTTCTTCAGTTTCAGGGCGACTAGGAAGAGGAATGACTTTGATGAAAAAGTGGTGGAGACAGACTCCATACACCATTTTAAGAATCAGTACAACAGAGACCGTAAAGCTAGGCAAGAATAAATCTGGAAAGCAGCAAGTTGAGAGGCAGGGTCTGAAGCTAAGGATTGACCCCTGCAACCACATCTAGGTGAGTATACACACACACACATACCATATACATATGCACACAGAAGACTGCCATAATTGACAAGGGTTAGCTTCCTGGAGAGTGGTTGGTGTGAATGCCAAAGGAAAAATAAGGTTGTGTTCCTGACACCTCAAGGAAAACGTCAATATTTTTTTATCATAATTCTTCAATAATAATAATTTTTCCTGTTAAACGTTGTAGATGTCAATGCTTCATTATGGTAGAAATGTGTGGAGAGGATTGATATGGCCTTGTAAAATACTTCTATAAATATGGCATGTAGTACTGTATCAGCTACCATTACCACCACCTACCACCATCACTTACCATTTCTAAGGACTGGGGAAAGCTGGTTGTTGACTCATTTGTGTGCATTCCTTTTACAGAAACCTAAAAACAGTTCTCAGTATGGCAAAAACACCCAATACCACCACCAAAAATCATAGCTGCACTATACAACTTTCCATTTGAAAAGAACTAAATACTGACAAGAAAAATGTTATCTTACCTTCAATTTCTTGTTCCTTGTTTTTGTTACAGCAGTGTGTGGAGATAGATGTGGCCTTTCTGAGCCAAAACCTGTCAGGGAAAGTTTCTGTGGTTACTTATCAGTTGACATGCTCATTTAAAATAAGCTACAAACTGAAAAGAAAGAATTTTATCTTACCTCAAATTACTTGTTCCTCATGTTTGTTGCTACACAAGTGTGGAGATGGTTGATGTGGCCCTTCTGAGTCACATATTAGTCAGAGGAATTTCCCATAGTCAACTGATAAGCTGAAGCACTTACCACTAGATCATAACTACAACTTTCTCACTTTATTTTCAGTCACCAACATATCAACAATTTTATATATACAGCAGACTAGTAAGACTGGAATGACATCAATCATATGACGAAAATCTCCACAGAGTGGATTATCATATAACTAGTGCCAGTGTCGGGTGAAATTGACTCATTTCTCCTTATAAACACCAACACAAGTAAAGTCATACAGATAAATGACTGCTACAGAAACAGTGTAATTATTGATTACTAGCATGTAAGCACACCTCTCATCTTCACTATACATCTCAAAGTATATTTACCTAAATTTTCTTGAAAACTTTTGAGTTTCACATTTAATATCTTGGCACCCTCAGCATCACTAGAATTCCTGTTTAGTGCCATGGTTAATATCCAGAAATGAGACGGGGTGATGAAAATATCAAAACTGGACTAATAAACATGCGAGTAAAGGTATGAGATGTACTTAGGAGGCAACTTTACATGGGTGAATGTTTGTACCAAGGAGTGAAGTTAAGCTTACTGCTAAAACAAATTGCCTCATCTTGAGCATGGGCAAAAAATATCCCACCAAACATCAAAGTGGCTTTTCACGCACAGCTTTTAGATGGACACAAAGTTTAAATAGAGAGCTACTGAAAACCTGAGTTGCAGTTATGAGTATGCGTGCATATATGTACAGTTTGTATGTGTGTGTGTGTGTGATATATATATATATATATATATATATATATATATATATATATATATATATATATATATATATATATAATATATATACTGTATATATGCACACACACACATACATACATATATATATAAAGTGCTATCAAGTTTGTCTTATTTTTATTTCGATAAATAAGAAGTGAATAGCCTTACCAATGTTTAATATTTATAATGCCCATATTGTGTTCTGTATGTATTTTTTCTGAAGTTATTTTGAACCTTTTCTTGCATTAAGAGTACCTGAGCTTCTAGCAGCTCTGTGCTTTTGATATAGAAGCTGCTCCTTGTTATTTGAAATATATCACTAATTCTTATATAAAATATATCACATTTCTTAAGGAGATCTTCTTGACTTGCTTTATTGTTTGTGAACTGGCCAAATATTTTTGGATCTATTTGGTAATCTACGAATAAAATTTAAATTTTTTTAAAAATTTGTCTTGATCCATAAAGATATTGATTTAAATTTTCTGTAAATAAGTAAACATATAACACGATGGCCGTTATATTATTTATATCACTTATAATTATTTTTACACAATGTGAGAAAAGCTGCTTTGTGACAGAGTATCCATCAGCTCATGATCTAACACCTGAGGTCTGTGATCATGCAAACCCTGGAAAGACACATAAACAACATTTAAGTCATTTTATTAGAAGACATTTTTGCCCATTGGGAGTTTTATCAATCCAGTGTTAGAAATGCCTCTTAATAAAATATGGTAAGTGTTGCGTGTATGTCATTATTCTCACATTTTATTGATATTGATAATTTAGTACTGTATTTCTATTATCATATAAGCGGTTGCTATCACAAAGCTAATTTTTCGTATCTAGAAAATATAAACTTGAGCTGTACACAAATCCTATGTGGGTTTTGTGTTTGGCAATCACTTTACATAAAGCAACCAAAACCATTTTAAAGTTTCCTCCACCTGTGGATAAAAACCTCACTTCCATATCATCATCTGGAAAGTGTTTTTTAAGTATGTAAGACAGGGTGTAAGGTCTCACAGTGAACTTTAGCAATTGCACTAACACAAAAGATTATGCAGTTCATAATTAAAAAAATAATGCATTGCATTTAAGCTCTGCAATATTTTTTAAAACTGCAGCTTAGAATAAATTGTTTACCTTACACTCTTCCTAGGAATTCAACGGAGCATTTGTAACAATCACACAAGAAAGCAAGGGTATATAGGAGGCAAGGGATACATAAGATATCCTTGTAGCATGTCTATTAGGAACCTTAGCCCATGACAAAGGACATTAGAGGTAGGTTACCCATTATCCAGAAAACTATAGATACATGGTACAGAATTTAGAATCTGATGCAAATAATATTAATGAAAAATAATCATCTATCCAAAAAAATTATTATCCTTCATTATGTCATGTTAAGAGTTTGTCAGGCATGACACCTAGTGTGGTAATGTGTTCTATGTGACCCTGAATCAAAATCTATTCATTTTCTCAGTGGTTCTCCAGGCTGGCTGTCAGTATAACCACATTTTTTAATGACAAAAGAATGATAATATTAGGAACATACAGTAAATAAAAATCTATAGCACTGACTTTTCCTTATTCATTTGTAAGACAAACATTATCTTAGGACATTTATTAAAGAACCACTAAGCTTGCCAAGGGCTCTATCAGTCCATTACATATAAAACAACATGTACATAGGCCCAAGGTCAGATGCTACACATGGGAAGGGAAGAGTGGTTTGGGCATGATAAGTCTGGCAAGAACCCCAGAAAACTGCCAAAATTTTGTGACAGTAGTGGTAGTGGCAATAAGAGCAGATTCTAAACAGCGCCTAAAGTGCTGATCACTTTTTCTGATAACTAATTTGGCATCTTTGAAGTTTATGAGATAACTGTGGGAGTTTCAGTGTACAATACTTGCCTCTACATATGTGGTTGCAGGAGTCAAGTCACAGCTCCTGCAGGTGTACTGGTGTTTCCTTGTGTGTTGTCCCAAGCTTCTAGAAATCTCTCCACATGTACCTTTTTGAATTCTCCAGCATTTTTTGATGTGCTTCTCATAGTTATCAAGTTCTTGATAACACTGAAAGTAATGTTGGCTATACTGGTTTTATTCTTGGCAAAAAAAGGTTGGAGATATTGTCTAAAACATGATTGACTATAGGTACAATATTAAGAATCTGTCAAGTGAATGCTTTTGTCTACTAATGTGGATGATTGTTTCAGCCTTTCTCCTACAATTGTTAATGAACTGTACTGGTTGTTGTAGTTTAGTAAAAGCCTAGTTTATGTAGTTACAGTCATCAAGAAAACCAGGGCTAGATATCTCATATTCTCTTAAGTAAAATCTTATGGTGACATCTGTTTGTCCTCCCATCATGGTATGACAAGAAGTGAAAATAGTCATTCGTCAGTGGACTTCCTGGAGATCTTGAAATCCAGTTTAGTGTCATTTCTGCAAAATTATGTTATGAAAAGGGAAGCATCCATCACGAACATTCTACCAAGCTGATTTTATTAAGTTGAACAGTGTCAAGTCCTGCAGGCAATATATCTAGGATGTCATCCATGTAAAGCAGCCATGGTACTACAAAGGGACTTTGCAGTTTCATTGTCTCCTCCAAGTGCTCTAACCAAGACTTCCCTCATGAGAGGATCCTTGAAATTCATGAGGGATCTCTTGTTCTAAGGAATTGAACCTGTGATTCAAGTCCTTGAATCGAGTGTGAATGCATTCCATTTCCTCAGGTGCTGTATGACCCCTAAGGGTTTAGCTCTCCCACATGAATATAATAATCTAACCAGGACTGCATTAAAGAACAAGCCCATGGCCATCCTGAGTAATTACCTGTATACAGAGTCACTAAATGAAAAGCAATTGACACAAATGTACAGTTTGATAATGTCAATGAAAAACTTAGTTGGAAGAGGAAGGTTCAGATTATTAATGACTTTTTGGTCTAGTAGAATGATGGCTTGTGTAGTAGGTACCCTAGTGACATTATAACAAACTTCTTGGTCTAGACATTGGTATTCTTAATCCTGTCTAATAAATCACTTTAGTGCTGAAGCCACTCTGTGTGGTGCACTACCAATGCCCAAAATGATAGATCAAAGGGGAACTCTTGGTTTATGAGTTTGTAATGATTACTGACACTATAAAGTATACTGATAACTTATGAATCAATTAGGTTTATGAGTTTTGGATAATCCATGCATGCATGCTGATCTCTGGCTGTTGGGAGCAGGTAAAACACTTTTTTACCATGCTCTGTTTTTTGAAGATTTGTTTTTTTGGTGAATAAGAGCTTGGTTAGCATGTTCATATCACAGGAGGGAGAGGGGGAGGGAGGGGGGGAGGGAGAGGGGGAGTGGGAGAGAGAGAGAGAGAGAGAGAGAGAGAGAGAGAGAGAGAGAGAGAGAGAGAGAGAGAGAGAGAGAGAGAGAGAGAGAGAGAGAGAGAGAGAGAGAGAGAGAGAGAGAGAGAGAGAGAGAGAGAGAGAGAGAGAGAGAGAGAGAGAGAGAGAGAGAGAGAGAGAGAGAGAGAGGGAGAGAGAGAGAGAGAGAGAGAGAGAGAGAGAGAGAGAGAGGGAGAGAGAGAGAGAGAGAGAGAGAGAGAGAGAGAGAGAGAGAGAGAGAGAGAGAGAGAGAGAGAGAGAGGGAGAGAGAGAGGGAGAGGGAGAGGGAGGGAGGGAGAGGGAGAGGGAGAGGGAGGGAGGGACGGAGAGGGAGGGAGGGAGAGAGGAAGAAAGAATAAATAAATATATATATATGGGGAGGGGGGAGGATAGGTGTTCAGGTTCAGCTACTTTGGCTGTGATTAAAACCTGGATAAAACTTTTTTTTAAATCAGTAAAAATGATATTTGGTGATTATGGTTGAGTTCCATCTTTTTTTTATGCACTCCCTTCCCCACATCCATCACCTAACCTTCTACCAGCATGTACTTCGTATTTCATTGAATTGGACTGATAGAACCCTGGCAGGTGCAACTTCTCCTTAATAAATATAGCAATGCCACTTTTGTGTCTTGCTTGCGTTCACGTCAGAGTAACAGCATTTACAATCATCTTATTCGTTATTTGCATCTGGTTGTGAATTTGACACCTCAGTTCAGTTTTCCCTTGATAAGGTGTGGTCTGTTTATATATACAGTATATATATTTTTGGTTTGTCATTGTTGACCTTTTGCAAATGACTACTCACCAAAGCTTAGTATGTAAGGACTAATGACCATACTGTTAAGCTAAATAAACCCTGTGACTGTTTGTGGTAGGCCACACACAGGCATTGCCACTGACAAGTATCTGTGCACCTAAAACCTGTGTATGCTGTGTGATGCTGAACTATATTTATCAGTCAAAAAAAAAAGTTATGAAATAAATGAATTAAATAATTAAAAAATTAGGAAAACTATTATGATGTCACCACGTTGTGTGCCATATGTACTGAAGTCTGTTCTGCCAGTCAGTTCTTAATAAAATGGTTGTTAAACACTTCACTTGTTCTTCCATAGCCTCCTAGGTACAAGTATATTAAGATCAGATGTTGAAAATTCCTTCAATAACATAGTGAACCCTCACCTAACAATATTAATCCATTCCTGAGAGCTCATTGTTAGCCAAAATTATCGTTAGCCGAATTAATTTTCCCCATAAGAAATAATGGAAATCAAATTAATCCATTCCTGACACCCCAAAATATGAAAAAAAAAAAATTCCACATGAACTATACATTTTTATACACCCAAAAAGAAGAAGACATGCACAATTACTACTCTACTAAATAAAGAATACATGACAATTACCTTTATTGAAGATCTGGTGATGATTGATGGGATGGGAGGAGGGGAGATGGTGAAGTTGTTATTGTTTGGAAGGGGAATCCCTTAACCACCTTCCAGAGGACTTAATAGCAAGTCCTTTTCTGGGGTTACTTCCCTTCTTTTAATGCCACTAGGACCAGCTTGAGTCACTGGACCTCTGTCGCACAACAAATCTGTCCATAGAGCTCTGTACCTCGTGTTCCTTTAAGATTTGCCTAAAATGGGCCACAGCACGGCTTGCAATAGCTGTGTTAGGGTGATTTTCATCCATAAAGGTTTGCAGTTCAACCCACTTTGCACACATTTCCTTAATCTTTTTCAATTCCATACTAATTCTCACCCTTTTTACCACAGGGATGGCACTAGAAGCTCTCTTGGGGTCCATGGTGACTTATTTTGCAGTTACAAGCACTAAAAACACTGAGATAATGTGAAATGTACCAAATGTATGCATAGATGTGACTGCACTGGCTGGCTTGTAAACACTGGCACCCACGGGGCAGCGTGGACAGGTCCCGGATGAATCACATTGGGCGAGTTTTTTATCATTAGGCGGGGCAAAATTTTTACGCTCAAACACTTCGTTAGGCGGATTTAACGTTATGCGATGCGTTCGTTAGGCGAGGGTCCACAGTATACTCAAGTCGAAACATTTTTTCAATGCTCATAAATGATGTGAACTAAACAGCTACAGTGGAGAGAGCTTAATGTGGATAATATAGAAGAAACAACTGCCTCTCATAAAGAGAATTTTACATACTGTACAAGGAAGAATCTACACTTATATTTAGTGGGAAGCACTAAACCCATAGGTGCAATATAACACCTGGGGAATGGGAAGCAGTCAAGTTCAATCCACAGGGAGAACAGGCTATTTCCTTGGAACAAAAGTACCTCGCTGGCATTAGAGAACATTCCTTGAGAGGATCAATATTTAGTGAATATAACAATCATCCATTATAATAAAGGAGTTCCCTTAAGGCCAGTAAAGGGCTCTTGATCCAAGAAAGTGATCTCTCCTCCCCTTCCTTGGACTGAACCTGATTGCTTTCCAATCTTCATACACTATGACCCCAAGGAGTTTAGTACTTCTCACTGATTAATATAACAACATACACCTCATACCCATCTTATGAGCAGTACACAAATACGTAACTCGCACATAGAAGAGAAGAGCTTATGACGGCGTTTCGGTCCAACTTGGACCATTTACAAAGTCACACTGTGTGACTTTGTAAATGGTCCAAGTTGGACCGAAACGTCGTCGTAAGCTCCTCTTTTCTATGTGCGGGTAGACTGAGGATAGACTGAGGGCCCTGAATCTTCACTCTCTCGAAAGGCATATAATTAGGGGGGATATGATTGAGGTGTATAAATGGAAAACAGGAATAAATAAAAGGGATGTAAATAGCATGCTGAAAATTTCCAGCCAAGACAGGACTCGCAGCAATTGTTTCAAGTTGGAAAAATTCAGATTCAGGAAGGATATAGGAAAGCACTGGTTTGGTAATAGAGTTGTGGATGAGTGGAACAAACTCCCAAGTACAGTTATTCAGGCTAAAACGTTGTGTAGTTTTAAAAATAGGTTAGATAAATACACGAGGGGTGTTAATGTTGCAGTTTAAAAACTGTAGTGTAAAGCACCCTTCTGGCAAGACAGTGATGGAGTGAATGATGGTGAAAGTTTTTCTTTTTCGGGCCACCCTGCCTTGGTGGGAATCGGCCAGTGTGTTAATAAAAAAAATTAATAAAATACATGAGTGGGTGTGGGTGAGTGTGAGTTGGACCTGACTAGCTTGTGCTGATGGGTCTGGTGCCGTGCTCCTTCCTTGAGTGGAGGTGACCAGACTGGGTGGGTCATTGGGCTAATCCAGGGGAGGGTCATTGAGCTAATCCCCGGGGGGAGGGGGGGACATGGACCCACTCCGCAAGGGTCAGTAGGCCTGTTGCAGTGTTCCTTCTTTATGTTCTTATGTTATGTATCGTTCCAGTCATGGTATTGTGCCTCTTTTTGTTATTTATGAGCAGTAGTCAAAAGATAAGAGAGCCACATACGAGTTCAAGCATATGTATTGGGTCCAGGGACTGGGCCCCAATGTTAAGGTGGGTAAGTTACAGTGGTAATGAATTACATGTTTACAAGTTATTTATGCAGATGGGAATTCAGTCACAAAAAAATTACAATGAAGTTTATGCATGATTATGAGTTACCCAATATTTTAGTAAAGTAAGATTGAATTAATAATCATTTATAACAGGCAGTCGGGTATTTTTCTAGAAGACGTGGTAATAGGCCAAAATAAATAAGATATGTAAACATTCCATAAACCTTTCTAAGCTGTCTTTGAATTTGCAAACTTGTTTTTTTCCATTCTAGCACATAGAGGCAAAAGGTGACAAATGCTGCTTTAGCAAAGTTGGTGGTACATCACCAAGGGGTACTTGTAGCCCAGCCCAAGGCAAGCAGTAGAGATATCCAAGAGCATGCATTTTTTTTTTTCTTAAGACACTGGTCATCTTCCATCAAGGTAGGGAGACCCAAAAAAAAGAAGAAATACTTTCACCATCACTCACTCCGTCACAGATTTTATTATTATCATACACAATGGAAATGCTAAACCCGAGATGATCTTGTTGGAAGCACCATAGACAAGAAGCTCCTCCTCCTTCTGTCTAATACAATGGTGACAGAAGGAATGGCATGTCAGATTCTGTAAAATGCCAGATAATGGATATTTTTTTTTATTTTTATCACAACCCTTTTGAGCATTATCTGTTTAGGCACTCTGTATATAAAGGAAAGGAAAGAGAGAGAGAAAGAGAGAGAGAGAGAAAGAGAGAGAGAGAAAGAGAGAAAGAGAAAGAGAGAAAGAGAGAAAGAGAGAAAGAGAGAAAGAGAGAGAGAGAGAGAGAGAGAGAGAGAGAGAGAGAGAGAGAGAGAGAGAGAGAGAGAGAGAGAGAGAGAGAGAGAGAGAGAGAGAGAGAGAGAGAGAGAGGGGGAGGGGGAGAGAGAGAGAGAGAGAGAGAGAGAGAGAGAGAGAGAGAGTGGGGGAGGGGGGGAGAGAGAGAGAGAGAGAGAGAGAGCGGGAGGGGGAGAGAGAGAGAGAGAGAGAGAGGGGGGGGGGGAGAGAGAGAGAGAGAGAGAGAGAGAGAGAGAGAGAGAGGGGGGGAGAGAGAGAGAGAGAGAGAGGGGGGGGAGAGAGAGAGAGAGGGGGGGAGAGAGAGAGAGAGAGAGAGGGGGGGGGAGAGAGAGAGAGAGAGGGCCAATATTGTCAAAATACCACACTTGGATCCACTTCGAGGACAGCATGAAACAAGCTTTTATGTCACAAGACAGGCAGAAAGCAGCAACTTCACTCTGGCTGTACCCTTCTCCAGAACATCACTCCATCTGAGATCATACATACCCAGGATGACTCGAGTATGGAACACATTCGTACAGCATAATGATGTCAACGAGATAAAGTCAGTTGATCAAATGAAAATGCTGGCCCACAGATGGCTCCAACTTCATCCTGTTCCCTACTTGTATGTCTCATAACAATAAAAATGCTTTCAAATGAGCTGATGTAGGTAACAGCTCTTAGCTTGCCAATAAAGTTAGGAATCCTTAACCTGTAAATAGCTTGTCAATAAAGCTAGGGATCCTTAACCTTGTCAAACCCTGTGTAAAAAAGAGAGAGAGAGAGAGAGAGAGAGAGAGAGAGAAGGGAATTTAAGAGAAAGGAAAAGAGGGTTATAAAGGAAGGGAGGGATATGTAAAGGGAGGAGTAAAGAGAAAGATGAGGAGATATATGTTAAGAAAGGCATTAAAGAGAAAAGTAGGGCAGAGTAGAAAGGGAGGGATAGAAAAGGAAGGCTGGAAATAATCTTTATTTCTAAAAGGGAAAGGGAAGGGAAAAAGAGAAGGAGACAGAGAGAAAAGAGGAAGAAGAGGGACAGGTAGCCAGGCACAGAAGTGCCTGCAAAAGAAATTGTCAAGCCGACAATCCAAAACACATCAACAAACTTCAACAGTGTCATTTTCTCTTGTATTAGACATCCAGTGGGCAATGCTACTGAGGCTGATGGTATGTCAGGCAGCTCACATCACTGTAGGAGTCTGTATTTTTATGCACTCTTGTTTGCCTTTTACAACATTCCGGTCGAGACTGTTTGACAGCTTATATTTTATCGGTACCTTTACCTTTGATGAGTTTCAAGAATCTCACTACTCTCAGAGTAGTGAGATTCTGGTGCTTTTGCTGGTCTGGTGCTTTTGCTGCTGGAGGCCCACTACCCCACATATTCATCACAGACTGGTTGATCTGGCACCTGGTGAAGATACTTGCCCAGTTTCCTCTTGAAGGCTTCTACACTTGTTCCAGCTGTATTTCTGATATCTTCTGGTAAGATTTTGAATAGTCTGGGGCCATGAATGCTGATACAGAGTTCCCTTATTGTGCCCACTGCACCCCTGCTCTTCACTGGGTTTATTTTGCACTTCCTCCTGCATCTCTCACTCCAGTATGTTGTTATGGCATTGTGCAGATTTGGGACCAGGCCCTCGAGTACTTTCCAGGTATATATTATCATGTAGTATCTCTCTCCTCTGCTCCAGTGAGTACATGTTCAAGACTTTAAGGTGTTCCTAGTAATTTAGGTACTTTACTGGCACAATATGTGCCATAAATGATCTCTGCATCTGTTCCAGCTCTGATATTTCTCCTGCTTTGAACAGGGTCGCTAGCACTGAGCAATATTCTAACTGACGGAGCACTAGCGATTTGAAGAGTGTCACCATTGGCATTATTTCCCTTGTTTTGAAGGTTCTCAATACCCACCCCATCATCCTCCTGGCTGTCATGATCTTTGTCTTATTATGTTCTTTAACTCTTTGACTGTCGAAAGGCCCAATCCTGAAGTGTCTCCTGGTGTCGCAAAATATTCGAAAAAAAAAAAAAAATTCTTATGAAAATGTTAAGATTTTTTTCTGATTGTTTTAGTCAAAAAAAAAAAAAATTTCCCATCAGTACTTACCGAGATATAGAGCTGTGAAGTTTGCCGAAAATGAGCTGTGAACAGCAACAGCGGCGACTGCCGCTCACTCGGTAAACTTTGATTTACTTGTATTTGACGGTTTCTTGTTTTTTTCACTATTATATTTTTTCACTTAACTATTGTGGCCTGTGAGACCAAAGTATTGTGCAATGTTCAAATATACACTCGTTGAATGTAACACAATTATAGCACAAACACTAGTACAGTGGACCCCCGGTTCACGTTATTAATCTGTTCCTGAGAGCTCATTGTAAAGCAAAATTATCGGAAAGCGAATCAGTTTTCCCCAAAAGAAATAATGGAAATCAAATTATCCGTGCAAGACACCCAAAAGTATGAAAAAAAAAAAACTTTAACCACATGAAATATTAAGTTTAATGCAATAGAATAATTACAATAACAATAATAACAATAGAATAATCACAATAGAACAATTGACACTTACCATTTAATGAAGATCTGGTGATGATTGATGGGATGGGAGAGTGTCGAAGTTTTTAATGTTTAGAAGGGGAATCCCCCTCCATTAGGACTTGAGGTAGCAAGTCCTTTTCTGGGATTACTTCCCTTCTTTTAATGCCACTAGGACCAGCTTGAGAGTCACTGGACTTCTGTCGCACAACATATCTGTCCATAGAGGCCTGTACCTCTCGTTCCTTTATGACTTTCCTGAAGTGGTTCACAACATTGTCAGTGTACAGGTTGCCAACACGGCTTGCAGTAGCTGTGTCAGGGTGATTTCCATCAAAAAAGGTTTGCACTTCAAGCCACTTTGCACACATTTCCTTAATCTTTGAAGTAGGCAACTTCGTCAATTTCTCTACCCCCTCCTCCGAAGCAGTTTCCCCAGGTCTGGCCTCTTACTGTTGAAGATGATCTAGCAGCTCATCAGTGGTTAGTTCGTCATTGTCCTCCTCCACCAACTCTTCCACGTCCTCCCCACTAACCTCCAACCCCAAGGACTTTCCCAATGCCACAATGGATTCCTCAACTGGCATAGGATTCCCAGGGTTAGCCTCAAACCCTTCAAAATCCCTTTTGCCTACACATTCTGGCCACAGTTTCTTCCAAGCAGAGTTCAAGGTCCTCTTAGTCACTCCCTCCCAAGCCTTACCTATAAAGTTTACACAATTGAGGATATTAAAGTGATCCAAAACTCCTTTAGAGGCAATAGAGTATCTGTGGTCACTTCAAAGCACCTTTCAAACATAGCTTTTGTGTACAGTTTCTTGAAATTGGAAATGACCTGCTGGTCCATGGGCTGCAGGAGAGGAGTGGTATTAGGAGGCAAAAACTTGACCTTAATGAAGCTCATGTCCCCACAAAGTCGCTCTGCCAAGTCTGTAATATGACCAGGGGCATTGTCTAATACCAGGAGGCACTTAAGGTCTAATTTCTTTTCAGTTAGGTAATTTTTCACAGTGGGGGCAAATGCATGGTGTAACCAGTCATAGAAAAAGTCCCTAGTGACCCATGCCTTAGTGTTTGCCCTCCACAGCACACACAAATTAGCCTTGAGGATATTCTTTTGCCTGAATGCTCTGGGAGTTTCTGAGTGATACTGTACACCAATAAAGGCTTCAATTTGCAATCACCACTAGCATTGGCACACATCAACAGAGTAAGCCTGTCTTTCATAGGCTTATGTCCTGGGAGTGCCTTTTCCTCCTGAGTAATGTAAGTCCTGCTTGGCAATTTCTTCCAAAACAGGCCTGTTTTGTCACAATTAAACACTTGTTCAGGTTTCAATCCTTTAGCCTCTATGTACTCCTTGAATTCATGCACATATTTTTCAGCTGCTTTTTGGTCTGAACTAGCAGCCTCACCATGCCTAATCACACTATGTATGCCACTACAATTCTTAAATCTTTCAAACCAACCTTTGCTGGCCTTAAATTCACTCACATCACCACTAGTTGCAGGCATTTTTCTAATTAAATCCTCATGCAACTGCCTAGCCTTTTCACAAATGATCGCTTGAGAGATGCTATCTCCAGCTATCTGTTTTTCATTTATCCACACCAATAACAGTCTCTCAACATTTTCTAACACTTGCGATCGCTGTTTTGTAATCACAGTTGCACCTTTTGCAAGAACAGCTTCCTTGATTACCGTTTTCCTGCTCACTATAGTAGAGATGGTTGATTTGGGATTTACTATACAACTTGGCCAGGTCCGACACATGCACTCCACTTTCATACTTTGCAATTATCTCTTTCTTCATTTCAATAGTCATTAGCACCCTTTGTGGTCTCGATGGATTGGCACTAGAAGCTTTCTTGGGGCCCATGGTGACTTATTTTGCAGAAACAAGCACCAAAAACAGTGATAATATGGAATGTACCGAATGTACCCTTAGATGCGCGCACACTGGCTGGCTTGTAAACACACAGAGCAGTTCAGGCCACACGTGGACACGTCTCGTACGAATCGTATCGCGAATCGGGTTTTGTAACAGGAACCGAAGCAAATTTTTGGCGATATGCTTCGGATACTGGATTTATCGGTTACTGATGACTTCGTGAACCGGGGGTCCACTGTATCATTATAATGTTATTAAAACTTGTTTACACAAACAAACAATATAAAATATTGTTTATTACGATTGTTCTATAATACATACAGTGGTCCCTCGCTTTTCGTAGTTCTCGGCAATCATAGATTTCGGAAATCATAGGGGTATTTTTGTATAAACATGGGCTCGCTTTTCATAGGTTGACTCGCGAGTCGTAGTTCGTCCGGGACACGTACCCACGGCGTGAGCCGGGGCGGCAGCCAGTCTGGTATTGTTTACCAGTGAGAGAAGGTCCCCTCACGTGCTCCAGCGAAATATTTCATAATATTCCATTTATTTTAGTGCTTGCAAGTACTAAATAAGCTAACATGGCTCCAAAGAAAGCTCCTAGTGCCAAGCCTGTGGTAAAGAAGGTGAGAAATGCGATTGAATTTAAGAAAAACATCACTGAACAATATGAAAGTGGTACAAGTGCAGCCAAACTGGCCAGGATGTATAAGAAACCCTACACAACCATATGTTCCATAGTGGCCAAGAAAAAGGAAATCAAGGATGCTGTTGTTGCAAAGGGTGTAACTATGCTGACAAAAATGAGATCACCAGTACTCGAAGAGGTTGAGAAGTTATTATTGGTGTGGATAAATGAGAAACAATTAGCAGGAGATACAGTGGAGCCTCAAATTTCGAACTTAATCCGTTCCAGGAGCTAGTTCTAAATTCGAAAAGTCTGAAATTCGAAGCAATATTTCCCATAAGAAATAATGGAAATACAATTAATCCATTCCAGAAACCCAAAAATATTCACAAAAAAAAAAAAAAAAAATTTTAGAGAGATTAATTACAGTTTTACATACACATAACAAATGCTGTAGTCTTTAATTATGTATAGTAATATAAAATAACATTTTTACTTACCTTTATTGAAGATTGGTGATGGCATCTGGAAGATAGGGAGGAGGAGAGAGGGAGTTGGGGTTATTGTTTGGAAGGAGAATCCCCCTCCGTGAGGACTTCCGGTATCAAAGCCCTCTCTGGGGTTGCTTCTCTTCTCTGTATTTTAATGCCACTAGGACCAGCTTGAGAGTCATTGGACCCCAGTCTCACAAAATAACTATCCACAGTCATCTGTTTCTGTCTCACAAAATAACTGTCCACAATCGTGTTTGTCTCACAAAATAACTCCACAGTCATCTGTTTTTGTCTCACAAAATAACTGTCCACAGTCCTCTGTACATCCTGGCAAGCTCAACAAGTCTCACTCCAATCTCATACTTCTGTATTATTTCCTTCTTCACGTCTATGGTGTTTCTCACTTTCTTTACCACAGGGGTACCGCTAGCAAGCTTCTTTGGGCCCATGGCAGCTTATTTCACAGCCCACAAGCATTAAACACAATTAAATAATCGTAAAATGTGTGAATATCGCAGGTTAGTGTTCACTCAAGCATAAACAAAGCTAGACTGCTCACGGCGCCTGCACGGGGACGCAGACAGAGCGGGCCAGCGGACAGGTCCCGTACCCAGTGGTCCGAAAATAGGGGCACGTTCAATAATAGGGACACAGTTTGTCCGAAAAAATGGTCATATTTTAGAAACGTTCGATATGTGATACGTTCGATTTTTGAGGTTCCACTGTATTCTTATGACTTTGATTATTTGTGAAAAGGCTAGGTAGTTGCACAATGATCTGGTAAAGAAATTGCCTGAAAATAGTGGTGATGTGAGTGAATTTAAGGCCAGCAAAGGTTGGTTTGAGAGATTTAAGAACCGTACTGGCATACACAGTGTGGTAAGGCATGGTGAGGCTGCCAGTTCAGACCACAAGGCGGCTGAAAAATATGTGCATGAATTCCAGGAGTACATAGAGGCTGAAGGACTGAAACCTGAACAAGTGTTCAATTGTGATGAAACAGGCCTCTTTTGGAAGAAAATGCCAAAGAGGACCTTCATTACACAGGAGGAAAAGGCAATGCAAAGACACAAGCCTATGAAAGACAGGCTGACACTAATATTCTGTGCTAATGCTAGTGGGGATTTCAAAGTGAAGCCATTACTAGTGTACCATTCTGAAAATCCCAGAGTGTTCAGGAAAAACAATGTTATGAAGAGTAAATTGTGTATGTTTTGGAAATCTAATAGTAAGGCATGGGTCACGAGGGAAATTTTCGTCGAGTGGTTCAATGAAGTGTTTGGCCCTAGTGTGAAGAATTACCTCCTGGAAAAGAAGTTGGATCTCAAGTGCCTGCTAGTAATGGACAGTGCACCTGCTCATCCTCCAAACTTGGATGACCTAATTTTCGAGGAGTTTGGGTTCATCACAGTAAAGTTCTTGCCCCCGAATACCACTCCTCTCCTCCAGCCCATGGACCAGCAGGTCATTGCAAACTTTAAAAAACTCTATACCAAAGCAATGTTTCACAGGTACTTGACTGTGACCACAGACACTCACTTGACCCTAAGGGAATTTTGGAGAGAACACTTCAGCATCCTCCATTGCATAACCCTTATAGGTATGGCTTGGGAGGGAGTGACTACCAGGACTTTGAACTCTGCCTGGAGAAAATTGTGGCCAGATTGTGTCGACAAGAGGGATTTTGAAGGGTTTGGGACTGACCCTGATGAGCCTATGTCTGTTGTAAAATCAATTGTGGCACTGGGGAGTTCCATGGGGTTGGATGTGAGTTTGGAGGATGTGGAAGAATTGGTGGAAGACCACAACGAAGAGCTCACCACTGAGGAGCTGCAAGAGCTTCAGCAGGAACAGCAACAGATCGCAGCTCAGAATCTTGCTGCAGAGGAGGAGGAAGAGAGATGGAAGATGGTGCCTTCTTCAGAAATTAAAGAGATTTTTGCTATGTGGGGTAAGATGGAAAGCTTTATGGAGAAACATCACCCTGACAAGGTTGTTGCAAGCCACGTTGGCAACATGTACAGTGACAAAGTCTTGGCCCATTTTAGGGAAGTTTTAGAGACGCCAGAAACAGAGCTCTCTGGACAGTTATTTTGCGAGACAGGACTCCAGTGACTCTCAAGGTGGTCCTAGTGGCATTAAGAAACAGAAGAGAAGCAACCCCAGAAAAGCAATTGGTACCTGAGGTGTTGCTGGAAGGGGATTCCCCTTCCAAACTATAAACAATCCACTCTCTCTCCTCCTCCAGTCTCCCATACACTAAGAAGAATCTCCAATAAAGGGAAGTGTTATGCTGTTAATGTTTCATTCATCAATTCCCATTGTATTGTTTATGTACTACATGTATATTTCATGTAAATTTTTTTTTTGTTTTAATACTTCTGGGTGTCAGGAACGGATTAATTGTATTTACATTATTTCTTATGGGGAAAATTGATTCGCAAATCGTAGATTTCGTTAATAGTAGCAGCTCCAGGAATGGATTAACTACGAAAAACGAGGGACCACTGTATATATACCTATGTACAATCACTGGACACTTTTCTAGAACTGCTGCAGCTTGTGGAATTCTTTTAAACATGGGTATAAGCACAATGGTGTCTTACACTCCTCACACATAAAACGAGTGTCTCTGCGTTTTTGTGGGCGTTTTGTGGTATGTCCACAGACAAAACACCTCTTCTGAGCATTTTTCTTGAGAGCAGTAGCAGGCAGTGGAATGGGGGTAGTGATCACCAGGCTTCAGACGAGAGGACATGGGTTGATGATTTCGTGGGCATGGTCTATTGCAGGTCTTGTTCCTTGGTACTTGAATATTATTTGTCTGATGACTGACAAACAAATTTCATCATATTTGGGTTTGTTCTTGGTCTTCAACTTATACATATTATAAGCATTCAGCATGGAAATGTCAAGATGGAAAAACAGTTTTATGTACCACTTATAACTCTTGCGAACACAGTCAGCAAACCCAATCTGCATGTCACATTTGTCCACTAAGCGCATATTGAGGTTGTAATCCATCACAGCTGCAGGTTTTACAATGGGTTCATTGGTCTCTCTATTCTGCTTGCCAGTGTCTACCATTTCGTGTCGGTGAACTGATGTCAGCAGTGTAACATCACATTTGTCATGCCACCGAAATGCCATGATGTCATTGGCAGCAAACACCTGCACTTCACCTCTACGACTGCCAGCATCGAACCTAGGCATATGCTTATGAATTCCACGCACTGTGCCACACACATCTGTCATGTTCACTCGCAAGAAATCACTGAGTAAAGGGCTTGTGTAGCAGTTGTCAGTATATAAAATATGCCCCTTACCAAGATATGGCTCCATCATTGTTCTAACCACATCACCAGAGATACCCAGTAACTTTCTGGTATCTTCCAATGTTTTACCGCCAGTGTACACAATTATATCCAAAACCAGACCAGTTTTGCAATCACACAGAACAAATAACTTTATACCAAAGCGTTTCCTCTTGCTTGGTATATACTGTTTGAATGTGAGTCTTCCTTTGAACAAAATCAAAGACTCATCAATAACAAGCTTCCTGAAGGAATAAAAATACATACAGCACTTTTGTTTCAGGTACATAAACACACGTCTGATCTTATAAAACCTGTCGCTTCTGTTAGGCCTTGTTTTGTCTGAAAAGTGTAATATACGTAACAGTAACACAAATCTATTCACTGGTATAATGTCACTGAAAGCTGGGGTTGAAATCAGGCGGTCTGTCATCCAGTATGTGTTGACACTGTGCTTATACACATGTGGCATAAGCATTATTGTGGCAAAGAATGGATACATCTCTGCCACAGTTGTGTCCTTCCACTGGTGTAGGCATGATCTTGGTGAAAGAATAGTGTTTGCCAAGGTGTACTCAAAGTATGTATTGCTTTCCCTGACAATAATGTCCATCAGGGGTTCATCGAAGAACAACTGAAAGCATTCCAGTTCAGTGGCATTGTTCCCAAGTGTACATGATGGCCGTATTCCACTTTGTCCTCCATCAAAGTCATGGGGACTGGGAACAAACTCGTCACCTTGCTGCCAATCCCAGATGCGGTCAGCTGGTGGGTTCTGCATATTGTAACGTGGTTGTGGTTATGGTTGTTGTGGGAGTGTGGGGTTGGGTGAGGCTGGTTGTAATTGTGCAGTCAGTAGCATGGGTGGTAGCGTGGCCCGCTGCTGGTGTCACATGACTTGTGCCACCATCACTATCACCACCACCGCCTGCTGCTTCACTCGCATCATTGATACCCATCATAACAATATCGTCATCTTCACTATCAGGTCGTGGTGTAGGGCCACGGGATGTGCTCCGAGATGTACTCCTTCCTCTTGGAAGAGCATATGGCACACTACCAGACCGCATGTGACGTCGTATATACTGCCGCTTCACTGGGGAATATTCACCCTCACTGTCACAACTAGAACTGCTTTCAATAACCTTGAAATCACTATCACTTACACTGCTCACATCTGAGTCTTGTACACAGGCAAATAGTTTCCTCTTTCGTCCTGGTACAGGTGAACATGAACGAGCTGGCCCAGCACCAGAGGTGGAAGGTTGTGGGTCATCTAGGTTTTCATAACTAATTACGTTATCCTGGGCACTGTTTTCTAGTCACACCTGCTTCAAAACCAGGGAATTCACTTTCACTGACACTTTCATTGCTGTTAGAGCTATCACTTGGGAACAAAAGACCTCCAATCCGCCGAGGAGTGAGGAACTTCTTACCGCGATTATTATTATTATTATTATTACAATCAAGGGGGAAGCGCTAAACCTGGAGGATTATACAGCGCCTATGGGGGGATGTGGAAGGCATTCAGGCTTAATTCGGGGAACTGGAGCACAGATCCAATTCCCTAAATCAAGAGCCCCTCACCAACATCAAGGAACCTTAACTGAGGGGTCCTTACCGCGAGGCATGGTGAAAATGGACTACCAAGATGGCGTTCCCACAATGCACCGCTGAGTCCCAGATGTTTTTCACAGGGTACACACCCACCACTGAGACCCATTCTCTCTCATGTAGGCCTACCAGCCCTCTCCCGCTTGATTTGAAGCCGCTAGAATTTATGCATATAGATACGTCACACTACACATACATGTACAAGCGTATATATACATACCCCTCTGTGTTTTCTTCTATTTTCTTTCTAGTTCTTGTTCTTGTTTATTTCCTCTTATCTCCATGGGGAAGTGGAACAGAATTCTTCCTCCGTAAGCCATGCGTGTTGTAAGAGGCGACTAAAATGCCGGGAGCAAGGGGCTAGTAATCCCTTCTCCTGTATATATTACTAAATGTAAAAGGAGAAACTTCGTTTTTCCTTTTGGGCCACCCCGCCTTGGTGGGATACAGCCGGTGTGTTGAAAGAAAGATACGTCAAACACGGTATCTCGCATGACGTATATATACGACCGTGACAGTCAAGGGGTTAAAAGAAAGGTCAGCCGACATAATTATTCCCAAGTCTTTTGCACGTTTCTTTCATTTTATTTGGTGACCCTCTTGAGTTTCGTGTACAGTGTTCCTTTTGAGTTCTTCATTCTTTCCATACCTAAGCAGCTTGTACTTATCATCACTGAATGTCATGTTGTTCTCCACTGCCCACTGGAAAACCCTGCTTATGTCTTCTTGTAATTTTTCAGTGTCTTCTACCATAGTGACTTTCATGCTTATTTAACCACTTGACTGTTGCAACCCCAAATCCTGAGGTGTCTCCCGGTGTCGCAAAATTTCCCCCCCACCCAAAAAAAAAAAATTATTTTTTCTTATGAAATGATAGAGAATCTTTTCCCGATTGTAATGACACCAAAAGAATGAAATTTGATGGAAAACTGACAGAATTACGCTCTCACAACGTTAGCGACCTCGGTGATATTTACGAATTGGCGATTTCGCCCACTTTGAGCCCTATTTTCGGCTAATTCCATTGTTCCAGTCGACCAAACTCATAGCTATTTCTTTAGAACTCCATTTTTTTCTATCGACTGAGTACAAGAAACTGCCCATTTACCGATTTCAACTACCCAATAATGTGGTCAGAAATTTGCAATTTGGCAAATTTCACGAAAATTAAAAAAATATGACAATTTCAAAATAGGGTCCAGAATGAACAGTGCAGATATTCCTGGCTCTAAAATAACATTTTCTTTGTTCATCAGTCACATCTCCAGGCCCCTCTGATATTACTCTTGCTTTCTATTTTGAATTTTTATTCAAACAAAAAATAGAAGATTTACTGTTATGCAGACTACTGCAATATTGTAATAATTGTATAAATAATGTCAACCCATTCGTGACTGCATATTAGAGTGGCTACTTGGACATTTATTGGAAAATGATATCATTTGTTTACTTTTGAACATCAGCAAAAATCAAACATTTCCCCTACTTTGAGCTCATTTTCAAGGTTCTTTTCATAGTAAAACCAATCAAAAACCTCTTTTTCTATAATGTTTACCATTCTATTAAATGAGACCAAGAAAACGAGAATACAACCATAAATACTATACGAAAATATACCACAAAGTCGGCCTTTTAATTAAAAAAAAAAAAACGGTCGGAATCCCACCACTGCTTGTGGGGGCTAGTACACCAAACGGGGAGCAGAGTGAAATTAGCTCTGAGCTACCCACACTATCATATGTCCTGGGATCACGGTACTAGCTCTGCTGGGTGCTTGATCTTTGTTGGATCGGGTGGTCCTGTGCGTTAGAGCGTTGTGGAATTTTTGCTTACCATGAGGCGGGCCAAAACAACATGGATTTGAGCCCTCGGCTAGCCGAGTGTGCACCATATAAAGAATCCTGCAGCATGCAGTGCTGCAGAATTCTTTTTATATGGTTCACACTGACCACACAGACCCATTCTCTCACATGTGGGCCTACCAGCTTTCTCCTGCTTGATTTGAAGCTGCTAGAATTTATGAGTATATATACGTCAAACATGGTGGCTCGTAAGACGTATATATATGACCAAAACAGTCAAAAGGTTAAGTGTCATCTGCAAATGATAATACAAAACTGTGACAGGTATTTTTATCTATGTCTGTTATGAGGATGTGAAACAGCAGAGGTGCCAGGGCAGTGCCTTGGGGAACTGAGTTTTTACCTTGCTGATGCTGGGTTTTGCTCTGTTTACTACTACTTTCTGCATTGTGTGTGTTAGGAACCTGAAAATCTATCTGCCTACTTTCCCTGTAATGCCTATGGCCCTCATTTTGTGTGCTGTCACTCCATGATTCCATTTGTCAAATGCCTTTGCAAAGGCGAGTCCTGTCTTGGCTAGATATTTTTAGCATGCTATTTACATCCCCTTTATTTATTCCTGTTTTCCATTTATACACCTCAATCATATGCCCCCTAATTCTATGCCTTTCCAGATTATTATAATAATAAAAAAGAAGCGCTAAGCCACAAGGGCTATACAGCGCTGAAGGGTAGGGAAGGAAGCGAGGGTATTGGATGGCAGAAGGGAGGAGGGATAATCAGTAGGTTACAGAAAACAGCGGGGCAGGGGATAGTACGGCGGTAGGGGGTAGCAAGAGATTGAAGTAGAAAGGGCTGAAGGTATCAGAATTTGTGAAGTAAGTCAGTTGTTGTCAAAAAGTCAATGAGAGAGTCTGGATGAAAGGTGGGTCCATCAGCGAGAAGGGAAGGTAAAGAGAGAGCAGCAGAGCGAAGACGACGACGGAGGTAAATTCTGCGTGCTCGTTGATAAAGTGGGCAGTCCAACAGAATGTGGCTGACTGATAATGGAACTTGGCAATTCTCACAGAGAGGAGCAGGGCGCCTCTCCATGTGATATCCATGAGTAAGACGAGTATGGCCAATGCGAAGACGGGAGAGAGTAGTCTCCCAACCTCGACACTGGTGATAAGAAGACGGCCAGTAACCTATACTCGGTTTAATAGATTGAAGTCTGTTGCCGAGCATAGTAGACCAACGTTGTTGCCAACGGGTGTGAAGTTGGGAAGATATTGCAGCAAAATAGTCCGTAAATGGAATACCTCTACATGAAGCTGGTAGGTCATGTACTGCTAACCGCGCAGCAGTGTCTGCCTGTTCATTGCCCTGTACGTCAACATGACCAGGGACCCAACAAAAAACAATATCTTTATGCTTGGTAAAGATGCGGCGTAGCCAAAGTTGGATACGGAGGACTAAGGGGTGAGGTGTATCAAATTTCTGTATAGCCTGTATAGCCCGAGACAACCACAAATGATGACACAGGCATAGATGTAATACGGATAAGTGCTGTAAGGATGGCATACAATTCAGCAGTAAAAATACTAGCCAAAGATAGTAAATGCCCTTGTACGACGCTGTCCGGAAACACTGCTGCGAATCCTACGCCGTCAGAAGACTTAGAGCCATCTGTGTACACAGCAATGGCATGAGAATGAGAGTGAAAGTGGTCAAGAAAATGAGAGCGGGAAGCGACCGTAGACAGTTGGGCTTTCGAGCAAGGGAGAGAGAAAGAACAGACTCGAACAGCGGGAACTTCCCAGGGGGGTAGGGAAAAGTGAGATGCTACATGTACATAGAAAGGTGGTAATTGAAGAGAAGACAAGAGCGAATGAAGGCGAAGAGAGAAGGGACGGAGTAAACAGGGGCGGCGAACAAATAAAGAATGTCTACTAATATCAGTGACCATTCTATAAATGGAAGGATTGCGGAGATCATGAGAGCGTACATAGTAGCGAAGGCAATGGGCATCACGGCGATCGGATAAGGATGGAACGTTCGCTTCTGCATAGAGGCTCTCGACAGGGGAAGAGCAAAAAGCACCAAGGCATAAACGTAATCCTTGGTGATGAATGGGGTTAAGGCTAGAGAGAGTAGCAGGAGATGCTGCTGAATAGATCTGGTCACCATAATCAAGTTTCGATAAGATATGGGTGGAATGTAAGCGAAGGAGGGTTCGACGATCAGCTCCCCATGAAAGATGAGCAAGGGTTTTAAGGAGGTTCAGCCGGCTGTGGCAAGTTGCCTTCAGAGAGGTAATGTGAGGTTTCCAGGATAACCTACGATCAAAGAGGGGACCTAGAAACTTGACTGTATCACGTTCAGGGATACGGGAGCCATAGAGGTACAAAGGATGATCGGAGATGACAGAGTGTCTAGTGAAAGTAATTTGGTGGGTTTTAGTGCTGGAAAATTTAAACCCACGTGTGGTGGCCCAATTGGAAACACGGTCGACTGCATGCTGGAGAGAAACTGTAATAAGGTGACAGTCAGCGCCTGCACAGGCAATAGCGAAGTCATCAACATAGAGTGATGACCAAATATTTGATGGAAGACTAGAGGCCAAATCATTAATAGCAAGGAGAAAAAGTGTTGTGCTCAGAACACATCCCTGGGGGACACCTTCAGCTTGGATAAAGTCCGGGGAGAGCACATTATTAACCCGAACACGGAAATGCCTGTCAGTTAAAAAGTTCTTAAGGAAGGATGGTAGATTGCCTCGAAGGCCTAAGGAGTGGGCTTGGGCTAAAATATTATACCTCCAAGTTGTGTCGTATGCCTTCTCAAGGTCAAAAAATATGGCAATAACTGAGTGGTTATTCGCAAAGGCATTACGAACATACGTATCCAAGCGTAGTAAGGGGTCTATGGTAGAACGTCCCTTACGAAAGCCATATTGACGAGTGGAGAGACTGTTGTGTGTCTCTAAATACCACACTAAACGTCTATTTACTAGGCGTTCCATCACTTTGCAAACTGCACTGGTAAGAGCAATGGGACGATAGTGGGAGGTTTCATGTCCCGTAGTGCCTGGTTTGCGGAAAGGGAGAACAATGGCGGATTTCCACAGCTGTGGAAGAACTCCTTGTGACCAAATAAGATTGTAAAGGCGTAATAGGACTGCAAGGGCTGACTGATGTAAATGTTGTAGCATACGAATATGAATGTCGTCGGGCCCAGCTGCCAATGATCGGCAAGCTGAGTGTGTTGCCTCCAGTTCTTGAAGTGTAAAAGGCACATTATACTGTTCTTCTCTGAGAGAAGAAAAGTCCAAGGGTGCTAACTCTCTGGCAGACTTTGAGGAAAGAAATGAGGGGCATAGATGGAGTCCCTGAGAAATACGGACCAGATGATTGCCAATTTCATTGGCAACATCTAGTGGGTTTGCTATATCAACACCGGCAACCCGCAGAACAGGAGCCGGGTCAGGAGAATATTTACCACTCAGTTTTCATACTTTTTTCCAGACTGCACTCATAGAGGAAGCAGAGGTGATGGTGGAGACATAATCTCGCCAGCAAGTGCGTTTAGCGTCACGGATGACACAGCGAGCGATCGCACGCTTCTGCTTAAATTCAAGAAGTCTCTCTGTGGTTCTATTGTACCGGTACCTGCCCCATGCAGCGCGTTTCAAACGTACTGCACAAGCACAAGCAGGAGACCACCAAGGCACGCATTTCTGAGAATGCCTGCCTGAAGTTTGGGGTATAGAATGAGAAGCTGCAGTTAAAACGGAGGATGAGAAGAGGTGTAAAAGCTCATCGATGGAGGACGAAGAAGGAACCTCTCTAAAAACAGTTAGGTGTGAGTAAAGGTTCCAATTTGCCTGATCAAATTGCCAGCGTGGGATGCGAAGAGGAGGTGAATATGAAGGGGAAGTAAGAATGATTGGGAAATGATCGCTGTCATGTAAGTCCGGAAGAACAGACCAAGTGAAGTCTAATGAGGCGGAGGAAGAGCAGACTGAGAGATCAATGCAAGAGAGAGTGTGAGTCTGAGGATCAAAATGGGTGTGAGTACCTGTATTTAAAACATGGAGGGGGTGGGTGGCAAGAAAAGCCTCTAACTGAATGCCACGGGAATCACAGCGAGACCCCCCCCAGAGGAAATGGTGGGCATTAAAATCACCAAGTAACAGAATCGGTGGTGGTAATGACGAAACAAGAAAGGCAATATCCGGAATAGATAATGTCCGAGAAGGAGAGAGATATAAAGAACAGAGCGTATACCACCTATGCAAGTGGATACGGGCTGCTGTGTAATGCAGCGAAGTACGAACAAATAGCTGATGGTACGGAATATCAGTGCGTAGAAGGGCACTTTCATTAAAGGTCCCATCAGGAAAAGGATCTGAAGAATACAATAAATTATAGCCTGAGATGGGAGAGATAACAGCAGAGTGTAATTTTGGTTCCTGTAAGCAAACGCCAACAGGGGAAAACTGGGAGAGTAACATCTGAAGCTCACCCCGATTACCCCTGAGGCCGCGTATATTCCACTGTAAATAGGACATGATTGGCAATGATAAAGATACCTGAAATCCGCAGGTAAGGGTTCCTACGGACTAGAGGGGTTAGAAAAGTCCACATGCGGAGGCAGTGGAAAACGTTCAAGCAGCGAAGGAACGGTGCACTGTGAAGAAAGGAGTTGTGCAGATGGAGTAGAGGAGAGAGAAGGAGCGGAGGGTGGATCAGTGTCCATTGATGGTTTGGTCTCTGCAATATATTCAGAGATTGCTTCAAGTGTTTCAGAATTCAGAGACGTCGTATGGGAGACAATATTGGAAATGGTAGGGGAAGGATGAGTAAAGATTGGAACTGTAATGGACTGTACCAAGGTAGGGGGGGACGGAAGGGTGGAGGGAACTGGAGAAGCGTCGAAGGGGACAGAAGAGGTAGAAACCTGGGAGGTGGCCGAAGAGGAAGAAACTTGGGAGGGAACAGGGGAGGAAGGTACAGTACGAGGAGGAGGGTGAACCTCTACACTTGTAACAGAGCCAGTGAGAGGGGGAGAACCAGGTACAGAGACAGGGAAGGGAAAATGAGGAGAGGAGGTGGAAGATGGGTAGGAGGTGTTAACGGACCTTTTTTTGACTTTTGAGAAGTAGAGGGACGATTGGGAGGAGGTGTCATACGAGATCTCGCCGCTACTGAGGCTTGTGAGAGAGAACACGAAGAAGCAAGATCAGACTGAGACGTTGAAGTAGGGACGTCTGAGCCGAGGACAGCAAAAGAATTAGCTACAGGAGTGACTATGGGAGAGGTAACCACAGAGGTGGGTGCAGAAGATGGGATACCAGAAGTGGGGGGACGTTTTGAAACACGGGAATAAGAAACACGAGGTAGTCTCCCTTGGAGGCGGAGATGAGAAACTGCCATGGCATAAGGGGAGACCTTCTGCCTCTTTGAGGTAACGGATTTCCCGCTCGTTTAAGTAGACTTGACAACGGCGAGAGTACGAAGGGTGAGCCTCATGACAATTAAGGCAAGCGGGAGGTCGATTGCAAGACGTATTAGAATGGTCATCGGCACCACAGACTGGGCATTCGGCGATAGATCTGCAATATTTCGCTGGATGGCCAAATCGCCAGCAATTTCTACACTGTTGCAGTGTAGGGATCACCTTTCGAACTTGTAACCGATGTCCTGCTACATAAACTGAGGATGGGAGTTCACGGCTGTCAAAAGTTAAACGAGCCACATTGCTAGGGTATCGTCTCCGTCCGCGGGCAGGAAGAACATAAGTGTCTACCTTGAGGATTGGGAGATCTTGGAGTTCCAGCTGTTCAAGAATGTCAGTGCCACATGTCTGGAAATTTTGTTGAACTATGGTATGGGGCAGAATGATGGTACCACTACAAGAATTGAGGGAATGATGTTTTTCAATAGTTACAGGAACAGTATCGATATGGGAAAGACGAGAAAGCTCATGAGCCTGGGTAGCATTCTGTACGGTGACGATGCGCGTACCGCTCTTAAGAGCATGAAAAGAAATATCTTTACCAACATGGCGTAGGAGTGCCTTGCCAATACTGTGGTCAGAAAGATAGGCAGTAGAGGAAGTCGGTCGTAAAGTGAAGAATTTAGTCCATTGTGCAGTCTGAAACTGAGCGTGGAGAGGTAGTGAAGGACGTGTCGATCTTTTCTGAGAAGAACGAGAAGGTGGAGAAGTATCATCAGCAGGTAATTGTCGTTGTCGTTTAGGCGTGGGACCAGAGTTGGTCCGACATGGAATGGGCCGGCGATTCGAAAATTGCCGCACCGTAGAGGGAGAGGCCGGAAGCATAGTCAGAGGAGAGCAAAGGTCAGATAAATCGAAGGAGTCAGTCGAGGCCTCAGTACCTGAAGCGGGTGAGGAAACAGCACCGGCAAGAGGTACAGAGGCATGAGGAGTGTCCGAAGAGTGGTCCAAAGACGGGGCGGGGTCACAACGGGGTGCGGTATCAAGAAGGGGCCCGGGGGTAGCAGGTTCATGGACTAGGGCTGCCATGGTTAGGTTACTTCTTTCTTTTTGTTTTTAAGAAAAAAAAAGAAAGAAAATAAAAAAAAGAATAAAAAAAGGGGGGACCGGGGAGGGATAGTTCCTAGGAGGAATGAAAGGGCTAGAAATCTCCCTCCGTGCCCAAGAGGACCTCAGCACCGCAAGTAGCGCAGATGCAGCATGGAACCCGTGCCATACCCTACCCATCATGCCAGTAAACCGGCAATCCGGGATAGCAACCTCACATCCGCCGAGCTACCTCGGTGGACAAAAGAGAGGGCGGCCGGAAATCCGCCACAAAGCATACCTCCTTCGGCCACCACCCCGGAATCCGAAAGGTGGCTTCCAGAGATACACCCGTCGCCCGAGAGACACCCAAAGCCACCCTCCGGGATACCGGAAAGGGATCAGGACATCCCCAGGCAATCCAGATTCCACGGCAAACTACGCCACCGCCAAGAACCTCAACAGAATGGGATGGACCCCGGTACTCTTTCCCCTACCTAGGAACTAGCGTGCCTGTGGAAAAAAAAAAAAAAAAAGGAAGGGCAAAAGGGAGGGGTGGGGAGGAGGAGGAGGAAAGGAAAAAGGGGAGGATGGGATAGGGAACGGGGGATTGGGGGGTAATTAGGTTCGGTCTGAGGAAGTAGACCGACAGGTCTAATTCCTCAGACCAAGAGCCTCTTCACCATGCCAAGGAGCCCCCCTTGAAGAGGATGCCTTTCCAGAGAGTGAAGATTCAAGGCCCTCAGTCTATCCTCATAGCGAAGATTTCTGATACATGGGATAAACTTTATCCTTTTTAGTACATTGTCCAAAGCGTTTATATCCATTCTGTAATATGGTGACCAGAACTGTGCAGCATAATCTAAATGAGGCCTAACCAAAGATATATAGAGTTGAAGAACAACCTGAGCATTTCTATTATTTATGCATCTTGATATGAAGCCAAGGATTCTGTTCACTTTACTGCCAACACTTATGCACTGTTGTCTTGGTTTCAAATTACTGCTAACAGAACTCCTAAATCCTTTTTGCAATCAGTAATATTAAAATCTACATTATTTAGTTTATATATGGCATGGTTATTTTCCTGTCCAACATTTAGAACACTGCATTAGTCTATATCCAGGAATGGTTTCAAGTTGGAAAAATTCAGATTCAGGAAGGATATAGGAAAGCACTGGTTTGGTAATAGAGTTGTGGATGAGTGGAACAAACTCCTGAGTACAGTTATTCAGGCTAAAATGTTGTGTAGTTTTAAAAATAGGTTAGATAAATACATGAGTGGGTTTGGGTGGGTGTGAGTTGGACCTGACTAGCTTGTGCTGCTGGGTCTGGTGCCATGCTCCTTCCTTGAGTGGAGGTGACCAGACTGGGTGGGTCATTGTGCTAATCCGAGGGGTGGGACATGGACCTGCTCCGCATGGGTCAGTAGGCCTGTTGCAGTGTTCCTTCTTTCTTATGTTCTTATATTAAACTGCATCTGCTACTTCTCCGACCACGGCATCAGTCTGTTCAAATCTTCCTAGAGTACTCTAATGTCCTCATTAGAATGAACTGGACAGCCTATTTTGGCGTCATCAGCAAATTTGCTTATGTTGCTATTTATTCCTTAATCTATGTCGTTTATGCAAATTGTGAACAACAAAGAGCCCAACACTGACCCCTGTGGAACATCACTCGTGACGTGCCCCCACTCTGATTTCTCCCCATTTATGCAAACTCTCTCCTGGCTATTTGTCAACCATGCCTCTACCCAGGAAAAACTTTCTCCTCCTATTCAGTGTGCCTTAAGTTTCCTCAATAGCTTCTGATATGGAACTCTATCGAAAGCCTTGTTGAATGACAGTAAGGGAGAAAAAATGATAAAATATGATCGCTTAGCCATCTCTCAATTGAGCAAGATACTACAGCTCGGCCCTCACTAATCCAGCATCAATGGGACCTGTAGTGTGTTGGATTAGTGAGTTTGCTGAATTACAGACTGGTCAGGTTAGAATACACTTAATTAACCTATCAACAGAGACTTTTTCTGCTACATCTTCCTCATTTTTGTAACTGCTTTCTCCTCCACTGGATTATTGCTGTGTATTTACAACCATCTGCACAATTTCTGAGTCAGTAAAATGATGAAATTCGAGTCAATATAATGATTTGATTCAGCATAATGATGAAATCTGAAATTATGCTAGCCGAAATTAGTGCCGGATTACTGATGGAACCGGATAACCGACTGCCAGATTAGTGATGCTCGACCTGTAATTCAACAAGGATTGCACTACAAATTAATAACATATTCTGTTGACTTTTTTTATAATGAGTTGTAGCTGAGTGATAGTTCTGTAGAATTATGTACATTTTTTCTTAATTTGTTATCAAATGCAGTACTGTCATACACTTTATTCATTTTGGCAGGTAACATGACCTAAACAGGTTGATCACCCAATGAATATCTGCAGTTATATTCAACATAAGTCTCATAATAAATGGGACATGAATATACATATACTATGTATATCCTTGCTTCCCAGGAAACAAATGGATTTTATGAGTTATCATTCCTACTGAACACTTTTTACCATGCAAATTTTTTGGACAAAGCAACATTCCATAATAACATTTTTTTTAGGAAATAACTCATAAATACTCCCTTAAGCACATAACACATTTGTTGTAATGTTTTATAATTTTTAGACTTTATAATAAAAGTATACTAAAATTAAACTTTCTTCAGTTATTATAATGACTAGAATATTTAATGAGCCATGAAAAAAAATTTTGCAGTAGACAATGAATGCAAGGATTTAGGCAAAACACATGGGTAAAGTAATACTGATTCAACTCCAAGTGCTACACATGTTATCAAAGATAAGACATGGTAAAACACATTAAAGTGATATACTTAATATACACTTACTGTTGTACATTATGGTATAATAATTAAGCTACTATTGTCACAAGCACCATAAGGTTATCTTCAAGCTAACAAGAACTTCAATTTTCTTTGTAAATGAAGTGCTCATCTCGTACATTTCCTGCAAGATAAGCGTATCATACTGAAAGGCAATGTAACAGTATCCTAAAGTCTAAAAGTACAGGCCTCACTAATAAAAAAAAAACATAATTACATATGTTTTAAAGTACTGTATGAAAAACTACTTTCCCTGAAGGGTTTGATGAACCACTTAGGAATACAACCTCTTATGTCATACCTCTCACTTCACCAGTATTGGATTTTCTTACCACTTTTAACTGAGCATGAGTCCTTCTGCTTTCCTTTTCTTTTGTGAGTGCCTGTTTTCTTTTGGTGTGCTCTGAGTACACTCTGCTGACTCACACCCAGCTGTAACAACTTGAGTGAGAACAGCTGACTTAGGGAGGTCCCAGCCCTCATGGTTCATCTAACATTTTTACAGAAAATACTCTCTCACACTCTATAATGTTGCACAGGTATTCCTTGCTTCATGCAGTAGATGCTTTCCTCACCCATGGAAGCTATACTGCACCAAGCTTAATCAGGCAATCAGCATTTAACTCCACAACGTAAGAACTTTTCAATACTGTATATTTTACAATTTGCATAAAACAAGGAAAACCTATATTGTATTCCAGTGTGTAGGAGGAAACAAGTGTGTTACAAACCCCAGTACAATAGGTCCAAGATTTATAATCATCCACACTTACAATCTGGGCACTCTGAAACCAATTAATGGCTAATGAAGGATGGTCAGCAGATACAGCCATTGCAAATACTCAAACAAAACTTATCAATAGTACATTTTTCTTTCATCTATTTTTTTCAATAAATGTATTTATATTTTATGTTTGAGAAGAGTTTTATTTATTTAGAGAGAGACCCCTTGCTGTCTTCAAGAGGGAGCTGGACAGATATCTTAAGTCAGTACCTGACCAGCCAGGCTATGGTTCATAAGTTGGATTGTGTACGGCCAGCCTAACAGCCTGGTTGATCATGCACTGATCCATCACGAGGCCTGGCCATGGACTGGGCTGTGGGGGCATTGACCCCCAGAACACCATTCAGGGAGATGCCAGGTAGAACAAATGTTTTAGTGTTTTAATCACAGATAGTTTGTGTGTTCATTTTATACAAGTGTGATAAGTTCATGCATGTCTGGTAGAGATTAGCGAAGAACTGTCGATTTCATAATTATTTTTTTTCTGTTGGTTAACAGCATCAATGGACATAGGGACCAGCTAGGATGGCAGGGGTTTGGTGGGTTGCCAGAAAGACTAGGAGAGTCCCCAATCCCAGGCTGGTTGTGGGCATGAGGGAGGGGAAGGATATTTGGCCTGCCTCCTTTCTGTCTTTGTGCTAGCTAAGCTTATGGTACAATCCAACCCATCCCTATCCCACCATAACAGTGAGAGGGAGGAGTGCATATATACAGTGTACTGTGTCAGGTATGATTTGATAGTGAGAGTGAATGAGACAGTGGAGAGGGAGGGAAGATGACAGAGGGAAGAAAACAAAGGAATAGGAGAAATGTGTGTGCATGCATGCATGTGTCTGTGTGTGTGTGTGTGTGTGTGTGTGTGTGTGTGTGTGTGTGTGTGTGTGTGTGTATTTGCCTAGTACAGGTGTGTGTGTGTGTGTGTGTGTGTGTGTGTGTGTGTGTGTGTGTGTGTGTGTGTGTGTGTGTGTGTGTATGTATTTGCCTAGTACAGGTGTGTGTGTGTGTGTGTGTGTATTTGCCTAGTACAGGTGTGTGTGTGTGTGTGTGTGTGTGTGTGTGTGTGTGTGTGTGTGTGTGTGTGTGTGTGTGTGTGTGTGTGTGTGTGTGTGTGTGTGTGTGTGTGTGTGTGTGTATGTGTGTGTGTATGTGTGTGTGTATGTGTGTGTGTGTGTGTATGTGTGTGTGTATGTGTGTGTGTGTATGTGTGTGTGTGTATGTGTGTGTGTGTATGTGTGTGTGTGTGTGTATGTGTGTGTGTGTATGTGTGTGTATGTATATGTGTGTATGTGTATGTGTGTGTGTGTGTATGTGTATGTGTATGTGTGTATGTGTGTATGTGTATGTGTGTGTATGTGTGTGTATATGTGTGTATATGTGTGTATGTGTGTGTATATGTGTGTATATGTGTGTATATGTGTGTATATGTGTGTATATGTGTGTATATGTGTGTATATGTGTGTGTTCGTGTGTATGGGGAAGGTGTGAGGGGGAGATACTGCTAATACAAACCAGTAATTCTTGAGTTATAAAAAGCGGAAATTGCTACTAGGGTCTAAAGCTTCTATGAGTGTCTACCCTTGTGTGTGTGTATGTGTGTGAGGGAGAGATGGTTAGGGGGGTAGGGGAGGGGTGGTGGTGGTTGAAAGATCCGTTATACCTCTCTGTTGTGTAGGCTCAAATTTAGTCCCAGCTGTCTTTCCTAGTATTGCTACTCTTTCCACTTATTGCCCTTTCTGGATTTAAGTATCAATTACTGCTGGTTATTATCCTATTCCTTGCTCACATTGAGAGAGGACTTCCTAGCTTCCTAAGTATTCATACTGCTAATAACTACCGGTAGTAATAGTACGTTACCCCTCGCTAGACTGCTGTCCTCCTCACACTCTCAACACTATCTTCACTTTATCTATGCTATTTCTACTCTAATTCTGGTAATAGCTTGCAGGAGTGAGTGACCAGTATCTAACAGTGATGCAAGACCAGAATCCAGAGACAACATGCTACCACAATAGGTGAGTAATACTTGCACTGGCAGCGGTGCGGTGACAGGTTGCCAGGTGCTGATGACGTAGTCGTCGTACATAGGCCTTCTATCACTATTTTGGAGATCCTTCACCCGTGATGTTTATAACCATATATGCTCATACATCCCGCGTTCCTCACGCGATTTCACTTTTCACTTATGATATATGTATAATGGAACACAACTTGTGACATCACTGCTTCAGCAGGCCTACTCTGCCACTTTCCCTTATTATATGTTTTATTTTTCCTTTCTCCTTTTGCTTATTAACTGCTTATTAACTGTGTGTGTGTGCATGAGCATGTGTGCATGTGCATGTGTGAATACGTATGTGTGCATGCGCATGTGTGTGCAAGTGTGCACGTGTGCATAAGTGTGCACATGCATGTGCATGCATGTGTGTGTGTAAGAGAGAGAGAGCGGGAGAGAATGAGAGAAAGAGCAAGAGAGAGAAAGAGCACGAGACAGAAAGAGCAAGAGAAAGCAAGAGAGAGAGCAAGATCAAGAGCAAGAGAGTGAGAGAATGAGAGAGCATAAGAGAGAGTATGAGAGAGAGAATGACTCTGCTGAGTACTATACGTTTTTAGTTTCACTGTAAAAAAAATGATATGTAGTGCCCACAATAATACTCTGGAAAACCATGCATTACAAAAATTGTTAAAAAGCAACTATAAATACATTATAGAACAAAACTATAATACTCAATACTTGCATTAATATTTTGTCATCTCTCCCTTGACCCTGATGACCATTTGAAGCTATCTGGGCATGCTTTCAAACACATTCCAAAGTAATCATTGGAAAACTAGTTGACCTAAATGACCTTGATCTCATGGTGCAGGCATGACATGGATGAAATGTGGCAAGATTCCATCTTTTTTTCATGATATTCCAGGCATTTCTAAATAGGATTTAGGTCTAGACTGTAAAGCCTCAACATTTTTCTCAGCAAGCCATTTGGTTACTTTCTTAGCCTCATGACAGAAGATGGTATCATGCATAAAGGTGGTGCGGCCACGAATTTCAGAAATATTCCTTGAGAATAGTGATGTAGCAGTCGGCATTCACTAACATTTTGAGGAAGGAACTACAAACCCCAACGACCAAGTAAACCACTAAATCAACCCCAAACCATGACAGATTGTGGGTGCTTTACTGTGCTCACTGTTTATGCAGTCATAACTGCTGATGGAGAAGCACCTCACAATGCACTGACAACCCTGAATACATTAAAACGTGGATTTATCTGACCACAAGACTTTTTTTTTTTGTAGACTAAAGGCCAGGTTGTGGGAGCGACCACCAGAATTCTTATTGTCAAGAAATCGAATCATCCAAGTTGACAGTTTTTTGATGAGCAACAGCCAAACTGCGGGATCAGCATCAGTGGTCCTGTTGGTCTTCTGACTGAACTTTTCTATAGGTAGTAGGTTGGTAGACAGCAACCGCCCAGGGAGGTACAAGTACCATCCGACTTACGACCTGCTTGACATACGACCACTCGTACTTACGACCGTATGTCTGGCAGCATATACAATAGTAAAATATTTAGTAAAAAAGAACATATGATAATATGTAGGTACTTTATATAGCAAAGGTTTGACATTATGACCTACCCAGTATGTTGGCAATTTTCTAAGGTTTGACTTGCGTCCATTTTGACTTACGACCAGTTGGCTGGAACCAAGCTTGGTCGTAAATTGGATGGTATTTGTACTACCATACTGCCAAGTGAGTGTAAAACGGAAGCTTGTATTTGTTTTACATGATGGTAGGATTGCTCATGTCTTGTTTCTGTCACATACACATGCAAGATTTTAGGTACATCTTGCTACTTCTACTGATACTTAGGCCACACTACACATGCATGTACACATTTATGTATACATACTCATCTGAGTTTTCTTTGATTTTATCTTAACAGTTTGTGTTCTTATTACTTTTCCTGTCATATCCATGAGGAAGTGGAATAAGAGTCTTTCCTCCTTAAGTCATGCATGTTGTAAAAGGCAACTAAAATGCTGGGACCAATGGGCTAGTAACCCTTTTTCCCATATAGCCTACTAAAAAGAAAAAGAAGAAAACCGTCAAAGTAGAATGTCTGAAGGTGAGTGGTTGTAGTGTGAATGATAAGAAGAGATTGTGGATGTTATGAATGAAAAGAAGCTGGATGTCCTGGCTTTAAGTGAAACAAAGCTGAATGGGGTAGGAGAGTTTCAGTGGGGAGAAATAATTAGGATTAGGTCAGGGGTTTCTAACAGAGTTAGAGCTAAGGAAGGAGTAGCAATAATGTTGAAAGATAAGTTATGGCACGAAAAGAAGGAATATAAATGTAAAATCCAAGGATTATGTGGAGTAAAATAAGAGTTGGATATGAAAAATGGGTTATAGTAAGTGTTTATGCACCTGGAGAAGAGAGAAGTGTAGAGGAGAGAAAGAGAGATTTTGGGAAATGTTCAGCGAGTGCGGGAAGTTTTGAACCAAGTGAGAGAGTACTTGTGGTTGGGGATCTCAATGCTAAATTGGCTAAAAATGTTGTAGAGAGTGTAGTAGGTAAATCTGGGGTGCCAGGGGTATATGAAAACGAGAAGCCTTTAATTGAACTATGTATAGAAAGAGGTTTGGTAATAAGTACTGTAATACATATTTTATGAAAAAAAGGATAAATATTATGCACAGAATTTGTAGTGTGGAAATTAGGAGAAGGTATGGAGCTACTAAAAGTAATAGACAGAGGGCTGAAGACGGGCTGTTCAGGTGCTTTGGTCATTTAGAGAGACTGGAACAAAGCAGAATGACTTGAAGAATGTATAAATCTATTGGGGAAGGAATGTGGGGTAGGGGTTGTCCCCAAAAAGGTTGGAGGGAGGAGTTAAAGGAGGTTTTGTGGGCGAGGGGCTTGGATTTCCAGCAAGCATGCGTGAGCGTGTTAGATAGAAGTGAATGGAGATGAATGGTTTTTGGAACCTGACAAGCTGTTGGAGAGTGAGCAGGGCACAGTGATACCTTGACCTACGAGTTTAATCTGTTCCATGACCTAGCTCGTAACTCAATTTGCTCATGTATCAAATAAATTTTCCTCACTGAAATTAAATGACATGCCATTAATCCATTCCAGCGGAATTCATGCTCTCGGGAGGCAGGAGAAAATACTTCAATATAACGCTAATATCAACTCTACGGCTTATTTATCTATCATAATTGATCTAACATAACATAATAACCAATATAAATAACATAGAATCATGATATTCTAGGTAGTAGGTTGGTAGACAGCAACTGCCCAGGGAGGTACTACTGTCCTGCCAAGTGAGTGTAAAACAGAAGCCTGTAATTGTTTTACATGTTGGTAGGATTGCTGGTGTCTTTTTTGTCTCATAACCATGCAAGATTTCAGGTACGTCTTGCTACTTCTACTTGCACTTAGGTCACACTACACTTGCACGTTCCAGCATATACACACCCTTCTGGGTTTTCTTCTACTTTCTTACTAGATCTTGTTCTTGTTTATTTCCTCGTCTCCCTGGGGAAGCGGAACAGAATTCTTCCTCCATAAGCTATGCATGTCGTAAGAGGCAACTAAAATGCCTGGAGCAAGGGGCTAGTAATCCCTTCTCCTGTATACATTACTAACGTTAAAAAGACAAACTTTTGTTTTTCTTTTTGGGCCACCCTGCCTCGGTGGGATACGGTCAGTTTGTTGAAAGAAGAAGAAATATGATATATACTCTAGAATGAATAAAGTATGTCATTATGTGACGAATGGTGGCATTCACTCCTGAGGTAAACAGTAATTATCGCTCTGACCCTATCTTCCCATGCTTACCCTTCTGAGGTCTTATTGCAGGAGAAAACAAGAGTGTTTGTGAGGCTAACTGCATTAGATCACTAGTGTCATAAGGAAAACAATGGAACAATGTACTTATAGATAAGAAATATTGTATAAAAAACATAATAAAACATAATAATGTAAAAAATAAATTAGTTTTATAAAGTGTATGTATTTACCTTGGAGAACAGATACTGGTGGAGATGGAGGGTGGAAAAGATAGGCAGAGTGGCATATCCTGTCAGTGGCCCTATAAACTCCAAAAGCAACAACAACAACAAAGATAGGCAGAGGAGATTGGAAGAGTTTGTTTCATTTCATGCTTATTCTACCGCTTAATCGCTTAACTTACTTGTTACTCTCTTAATGCTACACTTTATCACTGAATTTAAATGCTACAATTTGTTTGTTTTTTCACTTCACTGGAGGAGTTCGTTCTGCTTTAGTATGGTACATATCATAGAAGTACTATGCTGGTACTGCTTCGCCAACTCCACTACCTGCACACCTTGCTCATGTTTTTTCTATGATTTCATGCTTTAATTCAATGGATATCATCCTCTTCTTCTTCTCAGCAGTTATTTGCACTTTCTTCCTTAGGACCCATGGTTAGAAAAAAAAATTTGGCAAAATAACTACATAAAATGCAAGCACAACACAGGAGAGATGCTTCCATGGCGAGGTAAACACGTGCACTGCTGAGCGGATGCTGTGGTGTTCGCTTCGCCAACTAGTGGTAGCGTATCCAAAGCTCACTCGTAACTTGGATTTTGGCTCGTAACTCAGAGCAAAAAAATTGACCGAGCGACAACTCGTAACTCAGAAAATTCGTACGTTGTGGCACTCATAAGTCAAGGTACCACTAATATTTTGTGAAGGGATTCAGGGAAACCAGTTAGCCAAACCTGAGTCCTGGAAATGGGAAGTATAGTGCCCGCACTTTAAGGAAGGGTTTAGGATATTGGCAGTTTGGAAGGATGTCTAAACTGTTGTATCTGGGCACCTCTGCAAAGACAGTGATTATGGTTCTTTCTTTCTGAATCACCCTACCTCGATGGGAAATGGCCAATGTCTATAAAAAAAAAAAAAAGATTTTTTTCCAGTTATCAACACTCCAGTGTGCATATTTCCTGGCAAACTGCAGGTGTTCCTTCTTTATATAGAGTGTTAACCCTTTCAGGGTCTGTGCCGTAGATCTATGGCTTTACGTTGAGGGTCCAAACCGTAGATCTACGCCATGAGCTCAGCTCACTCTGACAAGCTGTGAGTGGTAAATTTAGGCCTAGATATGAGAGAATACATCTATGTGGTCAGTGGTCAGTCGTCACATGAGGTCACAGACCCTGAGCTGCTTTGGGGATTAGCGTGGACGGTTACAAAGCATGGCTTGCTTCTGCAGTGTTTTAAAAACTGAGGTTGGAGAGTTGAAGGAGGAGGTCTTGCTTCTCCAGGAGGAGATTAGGAGGCTGAAGGTCCACCTCAATGGGCCTGGGAGAGAGTGTGAGGTGGTTGGAGATGTGGGGAATGAGGCTTCTAGCAGTGAGGTGCAGTCTGTCTCTCACTGTGAGGAGGCTGTAGGTGGGGAGGTAGCAACGGCTACCAGCAGTGAGGTGCAGCCCAGCACCTGCTACAAGTGGCGAGTTGTTCACAGTAATGGGAGGCGCATCAGAGTAAGGAAAGTTAAGAGTGAAGATCTGAAGGTAGGAAATCGCTTCTCTGTTCTCCAGGATGAATGTACTTCAGTGGCCAGTGAAGGTAAGGGTACTACTGCCCCTGCTAATGAAGGTAAGCGCATTCTTGTGGTTGGTGACTCTCAGGTAAGATATGTTGACCGTGCTTTTTGTAATAGGAATAAGAAGATGAGAGATAGAGTGTGCTTCCCTGGAGCTGGTGTTGGGGACATTGTCAACAGACTGGATAATATCATGTCAGGTAATGGGAACAAGCCCATTATCTGTCTCAGTGCTGGTGGAAATGATATTGGGAAGGGTAGGAGAGAAGAGCTGCTAGATAAGTACAGGTCAGCTATAGATTTCATTAAGTCTAAGGGAGGGATCCCAATCATATGTAGCATCTTGCCTAGAAGGGGAGTAGGAAATGAATGGTTGTCTAGGGCAATTGGTGTAAATTGCTGGCTAGACAGATACTGCAAGGAGCTTGCAATCCCATTCATTGACAACTGGAACAACTTTTATGGCAAACATGATATGTATGCAAGGGATGGGGTTCATCTCTCTGGGGCAGGGGTGGTAGCACTTGCAGACTCGATTGAGAAGGCCATTGGTGAAATGCCTATGATTTTAAACTGATGGAAGATAGAGGTATGGGTGTGTGTGGGAAACAAGCAGGTTGCAACACTAGGGTTGGAAACATTAAATGTATAAAAGGCATTCAGCATGAAGTTATAAATAAAGACAATAGAACAGGTCAGCAAACAAAGGGGGACAGCAGAGGGCAGCAAGGGACTAGCTCCCTTAAGGTTTACTATACTAATAGCAGGAGTGTTAGAAATAAGATAGATGAGCTAAGATTAATTGCAAGTGCAGGAAACATAGATATTATTGCTATAACAGAGACCTGGCTCAATCTGAAAGATAGAGAGATGCCCTCTGAATGTCACATACAAGGCTATAAATTATTCCACACTGACAGGGTCAACAGGAAAGGTGGTGGAGTAGCGATGTATGTCAGAGACAATTTAAATTGTTGTGTTAGACAAGATATTAAATTAGAAGCGTCAGCCACTGAATCTGTTTGGTTACAGCTTCTCGAGGGCCGAGAAAAACTAATTTTGGGTGTGATTTACAGGGCCCCAAATCTTGATAGGGAGTGCAGTAAACTTCTATGGGACGAAATTCGTAAGGCATCTACATACGAAAATGTTGTGCTAATGGGAGATTTCAACTATAGACAGATTGACTGGAGCAATTTGACAGGAAATTTAGAGTCGGGTGACTTTCTTGATACGATCCAGGATTGTTTTTTAAAACAGTTTGTGACAGAGCCAACTAGGGGAAATAACCTCCTTGACTTGGTTCTTGCCAGTAGGGAAACACTAATTAATAATCTTGAGGTTAATGATGAGCTTGGGGAGAGTGATCACAAATCACTCAGTTTTAACATATCATGGAATTCCCCTAATAATGGCAATCAAGTCTCCGTCCCTGACTTTCGCTTGGCTGATTTCATAGGACTGAAAAATTACTTAGGTGGGCTGAACTGGAATGACCTGACTAGGGGTCAGGTAGGTGGTGATGGTTGCCGATATGATGCTTTCCAGGGCATAGTTCTAGCTGCTCAGTCAAATTATGTTCCAAATAGGGAAATCAGATCAAACAAAAATGATCCTAAATGGATGAACAATAGATTAAAATATCTGATTGGTCAAAAGAGAGGCATATATAGGCAAATCAAAAGAGGAGAGGGGCAATTAAGAAATCGATATATTCAGTTAAAGAGAGAAATAAAAAAGGGAATTAGAAAAGCAAAAAGAGATTATGAGGTTAAAGTTGCAAGAGAATCGAAGACTAACCCAAAAGGATTCTTTCAGGTATACAGAAGTAAGATCAGGGACAAGATAGGCCCACTCAAAAGTTCCTCGGGTCAGCTCACTGACAGTGATAAGGAAATGTGTAGAATTTTTAACACATACTTCCTCTCAGTTTTTACACAGGAGGATACCAGCGATATTCCAGTAATGATAAATTATGTAGAACAGGACGATAATAAACTGTGCACGATTAGGGTCACAAGTGACATGGTCCTTAGGCAAATAGATAAATTAAAACCTAACAAATCCCCAGGCCCTGATGAACTGTATGCAAGGGTTCTAAAGGAATGTAAAGAGGAGCTTAGCACACCTTTGGCTAATCTTTTCAACATATCACTACAAACTGGCATGGTGCCAGATAAGTGGAAAATGGCAAATGTGATACCTATTTTCAAAACAGGTGACAGGTCCTTAGCTTCGAACTATAGACCAATAAGCCTAACCTCCATAGTGGGAAAATTTATGGAATCAATAATTGCCGAGGCAGTTCGTAGCCACCTTGAAAAGCATAAATTAATCAACGAATCTCAGCATGGTTTTACAAAGGGGCGTTCCTGCCTTACGAATTTATTAACTTTTTTCACTAAGGTATTTGAGGAGGTAGATCATGGTAATGAATATGATATTGTGTATATGGACTTCAGTAAGGCTTTTGACAGGGTCCCACATCAGAGACTATTGAGGAAAATTAAAGCACATGGAATAGGAGGAGAAATTTTTTCCTGGATAGAGGCATGGTTGACAAATAGGCAGCAGAGAGTTTGCATAAATGGGGAGAAATCAGAGTGGGGAAGCGTCACGAGCGGTGTTCCACAGGGGTCAGTGTTGGGCCCCCTGCTGTTCACAATCTACATAAACGACATAGATGAGGGCATAAGGAGCGACATCGGCAAGTTTGCCGATGACACCAAAATAGGCCGTCGAATTCATTCTGACGAGGACATTCGAGCACTCCAGGAAGATTTGAATAGACTGATGCAGTGGTCGGAGAAGTGGCAGATGCAGTTTAATATAGACAAATGCAAAGTTCTAAATGTTGGACAGGACAATAACCATGCCACATATAAACTAAATAATGTAGATCTTAATATTACGGATTGCGAAAAAGATTTAGGAGTTCTGGTTAGCAGTAATCTGAAACCAAGACAACAGTGCATAAGTGTTCGCAATAAAGCTAATAGAATCCTTGGCTTCATATCAAGAAGCATAAATAATAGGAGTCCTCAGGTTGTTCTTCAACTCTATACATCCTTGGTTAGGCCTCATTTAGATTATGCTGCACAGTTTTGGTCACCGTATTACAGAATGGATATAAATTCTCTGGAAAATGTACAAAGGAGGATGACAAAGATGATCCCATGTATCAGAAACCTTCCCTATGAGGATAGACTAAGGGCCCTGAAACTGCACTCTCTAGAAAGACGTAGAATCAGGGGGGATATGATTGAGGTTTATAAGTGGAAGACAGGAATAAATAAAGGGGATGTAAATAGTGTGCTGAAAATATCTAGCCTAGACAGGACTCGCAGCAATGGTTTTAAGTTGGAAAAATTCAGATTCAGGAGGGATATAGGAAAGTACTGGTTTGGTAATAGAGTTGTGGATGAGTGGAACAAACTCCCAAGTACCGTTATAGAGGCCAGAACGTTGTGTAGCTTTAAAAATAGGTTGGATAAATACATGAGTAGATGTGGGTGGGTGTGAGCTAGACCTGATAGCTTGTGCTAACAGGTCGGTTGCCGTGTTCCTCCCTTAACTCAATGTGACCTGACCTGACTAGGTTGGGTGCATTGGCTTAAGCCGGTAGGGACTTGGACCTGCCTCGCATGGGCCAGTAGGCCTTCTGCAGTGTTCCTTCGTTCTTATGTTCTTATGTTCTTATGTATGCACCACATAAAACAAATCCTGCAGCACACAGTGCATAACGAGATAAAAAAAGCTGAGACTGTTATTTTCGATTAAAACAGCAACTCTGCAGTGTTTTTCATGTTTTTTATAGCTGTATTTGTGATTTCTTGGTCTCATTTGATAGAATAGAAGATATTTTACAGAAATAGAGATGATTTTCATTGATTTTAGTAGTGAAAATGGTTTGAAACTGAGCTCAAAGTAGCGGAAATGTTAAATTTTTGCCGGTGTTCAAGAGTAAACAAATGACCTCACACGTCTAATACACGCCAGCTGGTGGGTCTAATATACGTTCACAAATGTGCTGATATTTATACAATTATTACAATATTACATGACAGTAAATCGTCTATTTTTTGGTTTGAATAAAAATTCATTATGTGAATTAAAAATCAAAATGGAATTCATTTGTAAAGCCTGAAAACATAACTAATGAACAGAGGAAATGTTAGTTTAGTGTCAGGAATGCCTGTACTGTTCATTCTGGACCCTATTTTAAAATTGGAATATTTTGAACTTTGAACTAAATTGGCCAAATTACCAATTTCCACTCACTTTAGTTTGTAGTTGAAATAGTCGAGTTGGCGATTTCTTGTGCTCAATCGATAGAATAGAAGGAATACTAGTGAAATAGCTAAGAATTTGGGTGACTGGAATAAGGTAATTGGCCTAAAATGGGAGTCAAAGTCAGCAAAATCGCTGATGCGTAAATATCGCTGACACATCAAAATTCGCGAGAACAATTTCGTCAATTTTCCATCAAATTTCGTACTTTTTGTTTTATTACCTTCAGAAAAAGACTCTCTATCATTTCATAATAAAAAATAACAATTATTTTTTGAAAATTCTTGGACACTGGTGTGCACTTTGAAATTCGGCCTCTGGACCTTGAAAGGGTTAATAAGGGTTTCCTTGCAGCACGACTTGGCAGGTGGAGGTCCTTTTACAGGCAATGTTGGATGCAGTGAATCGAGAGGTCACCCAGGATTTCAGGATGCATTTCATTGAGCTGTGATACAGTCATATGTAGATTTTTACAGAGTTTTCTGTGTAGAACATTATTTAGATATCCTCCTTGGGTGTTCAGTATGAAGTTTTGTATTGGGAATGTTTGGTGGAAGGCAACAGGTGGCAGCAATAATGCCATTACACTGGACTTTGCTTATCCAGTATGGTGACAAATTTCCTTTATGGTGACTTTTTCTTGTCCCAAACTAATATACAGGCTTTTCATCAATATTCATCTTTGAACAACTCACATTTATCCACCTGACACAGAATTACACAGTGGTAAATACAGCTCCAAATCCTGGATACTTGGTAGGGGTAGAGCAATACAACAGAACACCTTATCTCACTGTTGTATGCAGGCATAATGAGAGGCGATACAAACAACAGCTTCTTGTCAAGAGTTGACAGATACCTCCAGAAAACATTCAGATGAAATACAGCATTAAATATATCACATGAATTCAGACTGCTTTATACTGTTTACAATGAAGGCAGGTTTGGGGTACTGCAGGCACTGTACTGTAGATAAAACTAGATACGGGATATTACGGCTCAAAGATTTATCTCCAATTATAATATGGGTGAACATGGGAAAATTGGTTTGAGTTTTGAATAATAGTGACGAATTATTTTTTAGGATTGCATTAAGATTTAAGTAGGAGACATGCTGTAATAGGTATACTTCCATGTGTTAACTATAAGATCTTATCTCCACAGTGTGGGATTACAAAAGGTACAATTCAGAGGGCAGAGAATGGGCTGTTGATGTGGTTTAATCATTTAGAAAGGATGAAGCAGAATAGGATGACAAAGAGGGTATATAAATCTGGAGTGGAGGGAGGGGCAGGAGTTTCACTCAGGAGGAGTTGGATGGAGGTAAGGTTTTAAGTGGTAGAGACTTCAGCTTCCAACAGGTGTGTGCAAGTGTGTTAGATCATAGTGGAGACAATTGGATTTTAGGATATGATATACTACTAAGTGTAAGTAAATTAACATTTATGAAGGGATTCAGGATGCAAGTCTGCAAGTCTTGGAGGTGGAAGGTACAGTGCTTGCACTCTGAAGAAGAGGTTGGGATGCTACTTTATAAAGGATTATCTGAATTGTGATGCCCAAACATTTCTGGAATGACAACAATTAACAAATAAAGGTGAATGTGTATTTTTTTTTTTTTTTTTTGGGGGGGGGGGATCACTTTACCCTGGTGGGAGACAAATGCTATAACAAACAAAGAAGGGAGATGCTACCTTTAGGTATGTTAGTAAACCCTTTCAGAGTCGAAACCCCTGATCTCAAACTTGCTCTCATGGTTGAAGAATTAAAAAAAAAAAAACTTATGAAATGACAGAGAATCTTCTTCTGAAGGAAATGAAACCAAAAGCTGAAGGTAAAGAAACAAAAAGTATGAAATTTGATGGAGAATTTACAGAAATATGCTCTCTCAAAGTTAGCAGTCTCAGTGATATTTAAGCATTGGCGATTTTACCCACTTTGAGGCATATTTTCAGCCAATTCTATTATTCCAGTCAACCAACTCTTAAGCTATTTTGCTAGTATTCCTTCTATTCTATTGAGTGAGTACAAGAAACTGCCCATTTACTTGTTTCAACTACCCAATAAAGCGATCATGAATTGGTAATTTGATCAATTTCACACAAAATTCGAAAACTGACAATTTAAAAATAGAGTCAAAGATAAACAATGTAAACATTTTTGCCACTAAAAAAAACATTTCCTCTGTTCATTAGTTATATCTCCAGGTCTCTCCTAAATTACACTTGCTTTCCATTTTGAATTTTTATTCACACAATAAATAGAAGATTTACTGTTATGCAGACTACTACATTATTGTAATAATTGTATAAAAATAATGTCAGCACATTAGTGGACACATATTAGACCGACCAGCTGGACACATATTGGACGAGGGACAATTCATGTACTCTGGAATATCAGCAAAAATCGAACATTTTGGCTACTTTGAGCTCAATTTCAAGCTACTTTCAGTCCCAAAAACAATCAAAATCATCTCTATTTCTGTCACATATCTTCTATTCTATCAAATGAGATAAAGAAACCAATCATACAACCATAAAAACCATACAAAAATACGCCACAAAGTTGCTGTTTTAAACCAAAAACACAGTCGTAGCTTTTTCCCATCATGCACTGCTTGATGCATGATTTTTTTATATGGTGCACACTTACCACATAGACCCATTCTCTCATACCTGGGCCCAAATTTACCACTCACAGCTTATCTGAGTAAGCTGAGCTCAAGATGTACTACAGAACCAACCCGTGCTTCAAAGCTGTAGTATAACGTAACCCATCCCAAAAGAGTTAATGCCTAGGGGTATTACAAGTGAGGTAGTATTCCTAAGTGGTTTATCAAACCGAAACACAGAAATATATAAATATATTATATTACTAATTTTGCAAGAGTGTATGATTATACACTGCCAACACTTTCTATCATATTCTTATGTATGCCTGTTTTACATTCTGAAACAGGTTTTATACAATTTTGAGAAAAGATTAATAATATACTAAATTTTTTTAGTGTTGTAAGGTAAGTTAGTTTTCAAAAGAAGGAAAATTACATAAAATATGTCATCACAATATTTAAATATTCATAAATATATAAAAATCAAAACAAATTAGAACAAAAACTTAAGATAGATAGATAGATAGATAGATAGATAGATAGATAGATATATATATATATATATATATATATATATATATATATATATATATATATATATATTTTTTTTTTTTTTTCAACAAGTTGGTAGTCTCCCACCGAGGCAGGGTGACCCAAAAAAGAAAGAAAATCCCCAAAAAGAAAATACTTTCATCATCATTCAACACTTTCACCACACGCACACATTATCACTGCTTTTGCAGAGGTGCTCAGAATACAACAGTTTAGAAGCATATACATATAAAGATACACAACATATCCCTCCAAACTGCCAATATCCCAAACCCCTCCTTTAAAGTGCAGGCATTGTACTTCCCATTTCCAGGACTCAAGTCCGACTATATGAAAATAACCGGTTTCCCTGAATCCCTTCACTAAATATTACCCTGCTCACACTCCAACAGATCGTCAGGTTCCAAGTATCATTCGTCTCCATTCACTCCTATCTAACACGCTCATGCACGCTTGCTGGAAGTCCAAGCCCCTCGCCCACAAAACTTCCTTTACCCCCTCTTTCCAACCCTTTCAAGGACGACCCCTACCCCTCTTTCCTTCCCCTATAGACTTATATGCTTTCCATGTCATTCTACTTTGATCCATTCTCTCTAAATGACCAAACCACCTCAACAACCCCTCTTCTGCCCTCTGACTAATGCTTTTATTAACTCCACACCTTCTCCTAATTTCCACACTCCGAATTTTCTGCATAATATTTACACCACACATTGCCCTTAGACAGGACACACACACACACACACACACACACACACACACATACATATATATTTTCATATAGTCGGACTTGAGTCCTGGAAATGGGAAGTACAATGCCTGCACTTTAAAGGAGGGGTTTGGGATATTGGCAGTTTGGAGGGATATGTTGTGTATCTTTATATGTGTATGCTTCTAGACTGTTGTATTCTGAGCACCTCTGAAAAAACAGTGATAATGTGCGAGTGTGGGGAAAGTGTTGAATGATGATGAAAGTATTTTCTTTTTGGGGATTTTCTTTCTTTTTTGGGTCACCCTGCCTCGGTGGGAGACGGCCGACTTGTTGAAAAAAAAAAAAAAAATATAATATATATATATATAATATCTATATATATATAATATATATATATATATATATATAATATCTATATATATATATATTATATATATATATATATATATATATATATATATGTCATATATATATGTATATATATATATATATATATATATATATATGTACACCCTGCCTCGGTGGGAGACGGCCGACTTGTTGAAAAAAAAAAAAAAAAAAATATATACACACACATATACAGTGGACCCCCGCATAACGATTACCTCCGAATGCGACCAATTATGTAAGTGTATTTATGTAAGTGCGTTTGCACGTGTAAGTTTGGGGGTCTGAAATGGACTAATCTACTTCACAATATTTCTTTTGGGAACAAATTCGGTCAGTATTGGCACCTGAACATACTTCTGGAGTGAAAAAATATCGTTAACCGGGGGTCCACTGTATATATATATACTTTAGTTTTTAATAACTAATACACTACCTGTATTTATATACTAGCTATCACAGCAGGTGTTATTTACTAACTCTCTTAATTATTTATATAAAGTGCATACAGTATAAACATCCCTAAGGAAATTACAATAATTCAAGTTAAGGTATAACTTTATAGCAGCTTTTGTTACTGTCATTTTAATTAGTATTTTATTACTTAGTTGCACATCAGTAATTCAGCACTTGTGTGGAACATGAAGTGTGGTTCACTAAGATACATCACCAGCAACTAACTTATCCTGTAGTGTCAAGTGTTACACTCCACAAAAACATGACTAGTGCAAGTTAAAATCAAGACTTCCTACAAAGTCATGCTGAATTCTTGCTTCACTTCTTGGTCTCTTTAATCTTGCTGATGTAATGAAGATGTGACAATAGAGATGAATCTGTCTCTCATCTTCAGTTTGAACCATTCGTACCACTGAGAAACACGTAACCGACGAAGTGCTTTATACTGTTTACTATATCTGAAAGAAAAAAATATAAATAATTTCATAATTAAAAACATGCAATTCTATATTTCTTTTTATACAGTACTAAAGAGGGACTTTTGAGCCAAAGAATGGGACTTGTCCTCTGCTTCCTTGAGTCAAATGTGAGTGCCTCCCATTTCCCAGGCAACTGAAGATACACATATATGTTTAGCTCTTTCCCGAAGAAGAAGAAGAAGAAGAAGAAGAAGAAGAAGAAGAAGAAGAAGAAGAAGAAGAAGAAGAAGAAGAAGAAGAAGAAGAAGAAGAAGAAGAAGAAGAAGAAGAAGAAGAAGAAGAAGAAGAAGAAGAAGAAGAAGAAGAAGAAGAAGAAGAAGAAGAAGAAGAAGAAGAAGAAGAAGAAGAAGAAGAAGAAGAAGAAGAAGAAGAAGAAGAAGAAGAAGAAGAAGAAGAAGAAGAAGAAGAAGAAGAAGAAGAAGAAGAAGAAGAAGAAGAAGAAGAAGAAGAAGAAGAAGAAGAAGAAGAAGAAGAAGAAGAAGAAGAAGAAGAAGAAGAAGAAGAATAATAATAATAATAATAATAATCCTAGGTAGTAGTTTGGTAAACAGCAACTGCTCAGTGAGGTACTACCGTCCTGCCAAGCAAGTGTAAAACGAAAGCCTGTAATTGTTTTACATGATGGTAGGATTGCTGGTGTCCTTTTTTCTGTTTCATAAACATGTAAGATTTCAGGTACGTCTTGCTACTTCTACTTACACTTAGGTTACACTGCACATACATGTCCAAGCATATATATACATACCCCTCAGGGTATTATTCTATTTTCTTTCTAGTTCTTGTTCTTGTCTATTTCCTCTTATCTCCATGGGAAAGTGGATCAGAATTCTTCCTCCGTAAGCCATGCGTGTTGTAAGAGGCAACTAAAATGCTGGGAGCAAGGGGCTAGTAACCCCTTCTCCTGTATATATTACTAAATGTAAAAGGAGAAACTTTCGTTTTTCCTTTTGGGCCACCCTGCCTCGGTGGGATATGGCCGATGTGTTGAAAGAAAGAACAATAATAATAATAATAACAATAATAATAATAATAATAATAGTAATAATAATAATAATCCTAGGTAGTAGTTTGGTAAACAGCAACTGCCCAGGGAGGTACTACTGTCCTGTCAAGCGAGTGTAAAATGGAAAACTGTAATTGTTTTACGTGATGGTAGAATTGCTGGAGTCCTTTTTCCTTCTCATAAACATGCAAAATTTCAGGCATGTCTTGCTACTTCTACTTAAATTTAGGTCACACCACACATAAATGTACAATGGAGCCATGGATTTCGTACTTAATCCATTCCAGAAGGTCGTTCTAAATCCGAAAAGTGTGAAAACTGAAGTAATATTTCCCATAAAAAATAATGTACGTAAATATAATTAATCTGTTTCAGACGCCCAAAAATATTAACAAAAAATACATTTCTTGAAGAATAACCATAGTTTTACATACAGAAAACAATTAGAAATAAATATAAAGCACTAATGAATGGATAAATGAACATTAACCCTTTCAGGGTCCCAAGGCCCTCTCCCAGACTTGTTATCAGGGTTGCCAAATTTAAAAAAAAAAATTATTTTTTCTTATGAAAAGATAGAGAATCTTTTCCCGATCATAATGACACCAAAAGTATGAAATTTGATGGAAAATTTAAGGAATTATGCTCTCGCAAAGTTAGCGGTCTCGACGATGTTGACGCATCGGCGATTTTGCCCACTTTGAGCCCTATTTTCGGCCAATTCCAGTGCACTAGTCGATAAAAATCAAACTATTTCGCTAGAACTCCATTTTTTCTAGCGAATGAGTACAAGAAACCACCCATTTACCGATTTCAACTATCCAATACAGTGGTCAGAATTTAGCAATTTTGCCAATTTCACACAAATTTCAAAAGATGCCAATTTCCAAATCGGGTCCACAATAAACAAGAAAGACATTCCTGGCACTAAAATAACATTTCCTCTGTTCATTAGTCATGTCCCCACGCCCCTTTTACATTCTTTTGCTTTCCACTTTGAATTTTTATTCTCACAAAAAAATAGAAGATTTACTGTTATGCAGACTACTGCATTAGTGTAGAAATGGTATAAATAATATTGGTGCACCTGTGAAAGAATATTAGACTCACCATTTGACATGTATTGGATGCTTAGCATGATTTCTTCCCTTTTGAACTTTGGTAAAAATTGAACATTTCTGCTACTTTGAGCTTAATTTCAAGGCACTTTTAATTGTAAAACCAGTCAAAATCATCTCAATTTCTGTAACATGTCTTCCATTCTATAAAATGAGACCAGGAAAACTAGAATACAACAATAAATACCATACGAAAATACAGCGCAAAGTCGCTGTTTTAATCCAAAAACACAGTCAAAGATTTTTTTCTCATTACCTGGAGTTTACCTGGAGAGAGTTCCGGGGGTCAACGCTCCCGCGGCCCGGTCTGTGACCAGGCTTCCTGGTGGATCAGAGCCTGATCAACCAGGCTGTTACTGCTGGCTGCACGCAAACCAACGTACGAGCCACAGCCCGGCTGATCAGGAACCGACTTTAGGTGCTTGTCCAGTGCCAGCTTGAAGACTGCCAGGGGTCTGTTGGTAATCCCCCTTATGTATGCTGGGAGGCAGTTGAACAGTCTCGGGCCCCTGACACTTATTGTATGGTCTCTTAACGTGCTAGTGACACCCCTGCTTTTCATTGGGGGGATGTTGCATCGTCTGCCAAGTCTTTTGCTTTCGTAGTGAGTGATTTTCGTGTGCAAGTTCGGTACTAGTCCCTCTAGGATTTTCCAGGTGTATATAATCATGTATCTCTCCCGCCTGCGTTCCAGGGAATACAGGTTCAGGAACCTCAAGCGCTCCCAGTAATTGAGGTGTTTTATCTCCGTTATGCGTGCTGTGAAGGTTCTCTGTACATTTTCTAGGTCAGCAATTTCACCTGCCTTGAAAGGTGCTGTTAGTGTGCAGCAATATTCCAGCCTAGATAGAACAAGTGACCTGAAGAGTGTCATCATGGGCTTGGCATCCCTCGTTTTGAAGGTTCTCATTATCCATCCTGTCATTTTTCTAGCAGATGCGATCGATACAATGTTATGGTCCTTGAAAGTGAGATCCTCCGACATGATCACTCCCAGGTCTTTGACGTTGGTGTTTCGCTCTATTTTGTGGCCAGAATTTGTTTTGTACTCTGATAAAGATTTAATTTCCTCGTGTTTACCATATCTGAGTAATTGAAATTTCTCATCGTTGAACTTCATATTGTTTTCTGCAGCCCACTGAAAGATTTGGTTGATGTCCACCTGGAGCCTTGCAGTGTCTGCAATGGAAGACACTGTCATGCAGATTCGGGTGTCATCTGCAAAGGAAGACACGGTGCTGTGGCTGACATCCTTGTCTATGTCAGATATGAGGATGAGGAACAAGATGGGAGCGAGTACTGTGCCTTGTGGAACAGAGCTTTTCACAGTGCCTGCCTCGGACTTTACTCTGTTGACTACTACTCTCTGTGTTCTGTTAGTGAGGAAATTATAGATCCATCGACCGACTTTTCCTGTTATTCCTTTAGCACGCATTTTGTGCGCTATTACGCCATGGTCACACTTGTCGAAGGCTTTTGCAAAGTCTGTATGTATTACATCTGCATTCTTTTTGTCTTCTAGTGCATCTAGGACCTTGTCGTAGTGATCCAATAGTTGAGACAGACAGGAGCGACCTGTTCTAAACCCATGTTGCCCTGGGTTGTGTAACTGATGGGTTGCTAGATGGGTGGTGATCTTGCTTCTTAGGACTCTTTCAAAGATGATTATGATATGGGATGTTAGTGCTATCGGTCTGTAGTTCTTTGCTGTTGCTTTACTGCCCCCTTTGTGGAGTGTGGCTATGTCTGTTGTTTTTAGTAACTGTGGGACGACCCCCGTGTCCATGCTCCCTCTCCATAGGATGGTAAAGGCTCGTGATAGGGGCTTCTTGCAGTTCTTGATGAACACGGAGTTCCATGAGTCTGGCCCTGGGGCAGAGTGCATGGGCATGTCATTTATCGCCTGTTCGAAGTCATTTGGCGTCAGAATAACATCAGATAAGCTTGTGGCTCTCTCATAAAAAATTCATTTTGATCTTCGACTCTCAGTCTGGTTAGTGGCTTGCTAAAAACTGAGTCATACTGGGACTTGAGTAGCTCACTCATTTCCTTGCTGTCATCTGTGTAGGACCCATCTTGTTTAAGTAAGGGCCCAATACTGGACGTTGTTCTCGACTTTGATTTGGCACAGGAGAAGAAATACTTTGGGTTTCTTTCGATTTCATTTATGGCTTTTAGTTCTTCCCGCGATTCCTGACTCCTATAAGATTCCTTTAGCTTAAGTTCGATGTTTGCTATTTCTCTGACCAGTGTCTCCCTACGCATTTCAGATAGATTGACCTCTTTTAGCCGCTCTGTTATTCTTTTCCGTCGCCTGTAAAGAGAGCGCCTGTCTCTTTCTATTTTACATCTACTCCTCCTTTTTCTTAGAGGAATAAGTCTTGTGCATACATCGAGTGCCACCAAGTTAATCTGTTCTAGGCATAAGTTGGGGTCTGTGTTGCTTAGTATATCTTCCCAGCTTATATCGGTTAGGACTTGGTTTACTTGGTCCCACTTTATGTTTTTGTTATTGAAGTTGAATTTGGTGAATGCTCCCTCGTGACTAATCTCATTTTGTCGGTCTGGGGCTCTGCGCATACATGTCTGAACCTCAATTATGTTGTGAGTATACTGTTTTTGATATGGTGACATTTCTTATCAGATCATCATTGTTAGTGAAGATGAGGTCTAGTGTATTCTCCATTCTAGTAGGCTCTATTATTTGCTGGTTTAAATTGAATTTTGTGCAGAGATTTAAAAGCTCGTGTGAGTGTGAGTTTTCATCAGAGCTGCCTCCTGGTGTTATTACTGCAACAATATTATTTGCTATATTCCTCCATTTTAGGTGCCTTAAGTTGAAATCCCCCAGGAGCAAGATGTTGGGTGCAGGAGCTGGAAGATTTTCCAGACAATGGTCAATTTTTAACAGCTGTTCCTGGAATTGCTGGGATGTTGCATCCGGAGGCTTGTAGACTACCACAATGACTAGGTTTTGGTTCTCGACCTTTACTGCTAAAACTTCCACTACATCATCTGAGGCATTAAGCAGTTCTGTGCAAACAAGTGACTCTGCAATGTACAGGCCAATGTACAGAAAACAATGAGAAATAAATACAAAACACTAATGAAATGTATAAATGAACATTTAACAGCACTTTTACCTTTATTGAAGATTCTTGTTGGCGTATGGAGGGAGGAGAGTTTATTGTTTGGAGACAGGACAAAATACTTAAATATGATACTAATATCAACTCTATGGCTTATTTATCTATCACAATTCATTTAATATGACATAATAAACAATATTAATAACATAGAAACAAGATATATACTCTAGAATGAATAAAATATGTCATTACGTATGTGACTAGTGGTGGTGGTGGTGGTGGTGTCGTTGTTGGGTTTATCAGGGCCACTGACAGCATAAGCCATATAGTGGTGGTGGTGACTAGTAATGTGTTTAGTGGTGGTGGCCGCTGCGGCAGCGGCCACCACCACTACGGCTGGTACGTTGAAAGAAAGAAGATATATATATAGGGGAATGAGCCTGTTGGGTATACCTGGTAAAGCGTATGGTAGAGTTATTATTGAAAGAATTAAGAGTAAGATGGACAGTAGGACAGAAGATGAACAAGGAGGATTTAGGAAGGGTAGGGGGTGTGTAGACCAACTGTTTACAGTGAAACATATAGGTGAACAATATTTAGAAAGGGATAAAGAGGTTTTTGTGGTATTAATGGATTTGGAAAAGGCGTACGACAGAGTGGATAGGGAGGGGCAAGGTGGCATATGTTGCAAATGTATGGAATAGAAGGTACATTACTGAAAGCAGTGAAAAGTTTTTACAAGGATAGTGAGGCTCAGGTTTGAGTATGTAGGAGAGAGGGAGATTATTTCCCAGTAAAAGCAGGCCTTAGACATGGATGTGTGATGTCACAATATATTTAGAAATAAGGTTGTAAGAGAAATGAATGCTCAGGTGTTGGCAAGAAGTGTAGGGTTAAAAGATAAAGAATCTAACACAAAGTGGGAAATGTCATAGTTGCTCTTTGCTGATGACACTACTTTTGGGAGATTCTGAAGAGAAGTTGCAGAGGTTGGTGGATGAGTTTGGTAGGGTATGTAAAAGAAGAAAATTAAAAGTGAATATAGAAAAGAATAAGGTGGTGAGGATAACAAAAAAAAATTAGGTAACGAAAGATTGGATATCAGATTGGAGGAAGAGAGTATGGAGGAGGTGAATGTATGCAGATATTTAGGAGTGGACATGTCAACAGATGGGTCTATGAAAGATGAGGTGAATCATAGAACTGACGAGGGAAAAAATGTGAGTGGTGCATTGAGGAGTCTGTAGAGACAAAGTACTTTGTCCATGGAAGCAACGAGGGGAATGTATGAAAGCATAGTTACACCAACGCTCTAATATGGGTGCAAAGAATGGGTAGTGAATGTTGCAACAAGGAGAAGGCTGGAGGCAGTGGAGATGTTGTGTCTGAGAGGAATGTGTGGTGTGAATATAATGCAGAGAATTCAGTTTGGAAATTAGGAGGAGGTGCAGGATTACCAAAACTATTATCCAGAGGGCTGAGGATGGGTGGTTGAGGTGATTCAGACATGTAGAGAATAGAATGACTTCAAGAGTGCATAAATCTGTAGTGGAGGGAAGGCAAGGTAGAGGTCAGCCTAGGAAAGGTTGGAGGGAGGGAGGTAAAGGAGGTTTTGTGTACGAGGGGCTTGGACTTCCAGCAAGCATGTGTGAGCATGTTAGATAGGAGTGAATGGAGACAAATGGCAAGCTGTTGGAGTGTGAGCAGGGTAATAGTTATGAAGGGATTCAGGGAAACCAGCAGGCCAGACTTGAGTCCTGGAGATGGGAAGTACAGTGCCTGCACTCTGAAGGAGGAGTGTTAATGCTACAGTTTTATAACTGTAGTGTAAGCTCACCTCTGAAGTGAATGATAGTGAAAGTTTTTCTTGTTTTTTGAGCCATCCTACCTTGGTGGGAAATGGCCGATGTGTTAATAAGAAAAAAAAAATAGTTTTTCTTTCTGGGCCAACCTGCCTCAGTGGGATACAGCCGGTTTGTTTTATTTATTTATTTATTTATTTATTTATTTATTTATTTGAACATGATACAGGGAAGTACAAAAGAATACAGTTATTAAAGTGCAACATGCCAAAGCCCCTTGTATGCAAAGCATTATGGGCAGGCTTAAAATTAACTTAAGATTAACTAAGCAATGATATATTCAGTGGTAAAAACATTGTTGTAAACATATAACAATTCAACACAAATGAGTATTATAAAGACAGGTCATATGGTCATTTACTGTGTTGATGTGCATTCAATAGAATGGAGTATTCTGTTAGGTAATGTAATTAAAAAAATAAAGTTTGATTGGGTCACAGGTTAGACATTTATGAGATACAATAGTGAGAAACATTTATGAGATACAATTTATGTGATACAATTATTCAATATTTAGTTATGGGTAAGTGATTTTTGAGAAGAGACCTGAATTTATAAACAGACAGTGTTTCTTTTATATTCACAGGTAGTGAATTCCAGATTTTAGGACCTTTTATGTGCATTGAGTTTTTGCATAGCGTGAGGTGGACATGAGGAACATCAAAGAGTGATCTGTGCCTTGTGTTATGGTCATGTGTTCTGTTAAGGTTAGTAAGGAGACGTTTGAGGGGAGGGTTTATATCAGAGTTAAGTGTTCTGTGTATGTAGTAGGTGCAGTAATAAGTATGGATGTTTTGTATTGTGAGTAGGTTTAGAGTTTTGAATATTGGTGGAGTGTGCTCCCTGTAGTGGGAATTTGTTATCATTCTGACTGCAGTCTTTTGTTGGGTAATTAATGGTCTGAGATGGTTTATTGTTGTTGAGCCCCATGCACAAATTCCAAAGGTGAGATAGGGGTAAATAAGCGAGTGATATAGGGCCAGGAGGGCTGACTGTGGAACAGAGTAACGTATCTTCGATAGTATGCCTACGGTCTTGGAAATTTTTTGGGAAATTTGTTGTATATGTGTTTGAAATTTGAGTCTATTATCAAGGTGGATTCCCAAGAATTTTCC